>NW_007727236.1:163608-172003 GCF_000696425.1 Galeopterus variegatus
CGGGAGTGCCGCCGCGCTTCCCAAGCGGCGCACTATCCAGTGTGCCACCGGGCCGGCCCTTTACCTTCACTTTTGAAGAATACAGCAATCATCTTTTTTGTCTCTTTGAAGATATATTTACGTTCTCATTTGATACCATTTTTTTCTTGAGGAGTCAGCTGTTGATATTGCTTCTACTCCTTTAGGGTGCTTTTCTCCCTCTCTCTGTCTGCTTTTAAGATTTTTCTCTGTCTTTGGTTTTTTTAGCAGCTTTACTAAGATGTGCCTAGGTATAGATTTTCTCTTTTTGTCCTTCTTGGGGTTCATGTCTTGGGGCTTAACATCCTTTTGTCAGTTCTGGAAATTTCTTGTTTTCTTCAAATAATACTCGCCTATGTTTACTTTTCCTCTTTTCAGGGATTTCAGTTACGTGTATTATTGTCTCATATCTCTCTTGCTCTTTTTTCTGTTTTCATCATTTTTTAAAATCTTCATGCTGTAGCCTGAATTTTTTCTATTGATCTTTCAGTTTACAGATCTCCTCTTTATTGTGTCAGCTTCGCCTTAAACCTACTATTGAGTTCTGAATTACAATCACTGCATTTTTTTTTTTTTTAATTCTAAAGCTTTTGTTTGCTTTCTTCTTTTTTTTAAGATTTCCAATCTGGTGAAATTCTGCTTTTCACTATCTATTTTCTTGAACATATTAATTATAGCTATTTTAAAGTCATCTGAGGGTCTATTTCTGTTGCCTTTTTCTCCCCTCTTGGTCCTATTTCTTTGTGTGCCTGGTAATTCTTGATTGAATTCCAGACACTGAACAGAGGAAGTACAGAGGCTCTGGGTGATATCGCTTTCCCCCACAGATGCCCCACCCTGTTTTTTGGTGGCTACCTGAATGTAGGCAGACAGCCTCACTCTCAACAGGGAATAAGCTCACTGGAGGCTTGCTTACAGTTTTGTAAAGCTCAGTCTACTTGTGTTTCACCCCTAGTCCTGGCAGGGGTATGGCTTTCCTGGGTGCATCTTTCTTGATGAGGTCTAAACTACTATTTCTGCTTCCTCAGCTCTGTGAGGCTTCTGAAAATCCCACTCTGCCTTTCAGTGGCATTTTAGTTAGCTTCTGAGCCTCTTGCCTTCAGTAGCTCAAGAGTCTGCCAAATGTTTTAAAAGAAGAAAACCACGGAGGGTTGGCCCACCACTCTGTAGCTCCCTTCTCTCCAGAATTCTGACCCTTCAAGTCCTAGCCACCTTGGCGGTCTCAAGCTGCAAAGGAATACCATCTCTCTACAGTCCATGAGATGGCCCAATGCCCCGGCAGCTTCTTCACCTCCTATCTGAAGCTGTCTGCCTGATGCCCACCCTCTCTTCCTGCACCAAGAATTGTCAGGAACTTTGCAGGTAACAGTGGCTCTGAGAACAAATGCCCACCTCTCCACAGGTCCCTTCTGCTCATGATCTTGGCCCTCAAGTCTTAGTTGCCTTGGTCCTTAGATGCCTTCAAACAGATCTTTTTAATTCAACTTAATTTTTTTTCCCCAGGGGACAGCATAGGTCTTCCTCAGGCTACTCCATTATAGCTGGAAGCAGAGGTTCCAGCTCAGCTTTTGAGGAGTAGTTAGAGTTTGCCAAGCAGAAAAGGGTCATTCCAGGTAGAGGAAACGGTGAGCACTGAAGCGGATTCGATGAAACACTGTTCATTTTAGCAGCATTAGGCATGGATGGCATGAGTAACTCTCCCGACTTCTCTTTTCTTTACCACCAAGCTTTCCTGAGGCCGGGGCCAAGCCCAGCCTACATCAGCATCTCAGGAGACTCTTGCCTCAGTGTCAACAGAGAACTCTCATGGAGGAGGCCACAGTCACAGCTTGGGGACTCTCGTTTTGGAAGAATCCACTTGTTGAGGTAGAGATGAATATCCCAAGTACGCATGTACACACACCCCTCTACCTCACAGCAGACCAGCAGGCAGAATTGTTCAGATTTTCTGAAGGAAGAGATTAAGACCCGAGGGAACATCCTGTATTTACTGTGTCATGTCTGTTTTTTATGGTGGCCTTCAGTCCTCTTCCTGTGGGATTCACTTAGATCCTGTCTTGGCTCCTCATTGTCAGGAAACTCGTACAGTGCTCCCTGGCCCCACAAAGAGCCAGCCCTCAAGAGGTTAGAACAATCGAGTTCAAGGAAGAAGGTCATTAAGTATTTCCTGAAACCGAGTCATTGTGCTCCAAGGACTTTGATCCAAAGAGGTCCGATTAGCATGGACAGGCTGACTTGGGGCCTGCCAGCGCTGGGCTGCTGCTTGTAGAATGCTGTCACCCTCAGCTGGGAGCCAGCGCGTAGTCAACAGCCTGTGCAGGAGGAACACGAGCCACCGAGAGAGTGGGTTGTTGCTGGGCACTTGAGCTTCCCAGTGTCCATCTACTTAGGGAGCTGATGGCAATAGCCTATAAAACAGTGATCATGTACTTGAACTCCAAATAAAACAGGATTCTAAGCATTCTTTGCTCCAGATAACATAACATTCAACTTAGTCTGAATTCAAAAGATGCTCCTATATCTTACTTTCTACTTAGATAACCCTAGATAACCTTCTAAAAGAAACTGTCTTGTCTTCACCAGCTCATGTAGCAGATGCCAGTATTATCCCTGTTTTGCAGATGCAGAAACTAAGGCAAGCTAGCTAACCTCTCTGACTCAGTTACCTAATCTGTAAAACAGGGGCAATGATGGTGCCTACTCCTTTTGGGTTCTTATGAAGACCAGATTGGCAATCCACATTGTGCTCAAGGAAACATAGCAGAGAGTGGTGGGGGCGGTGGATTTGAACCTAGGTCTGCAGGAGTCTAAACTTACTCTTGTCCCTTCTACCATGCTCCTTGTCTCTCTCAGACACTTGTAGGATGAGGGTTGAAGCTGCATGCTCATTAGCTGACTGACCAACTCCCCCAGCACCACCCGTGCCCTTCCCTCATAACATGTGAGGGACACTTCAGCCTAGCACTCATGTGTGTGCCCGTGTGTGTACACGTGCATGTGTTTTTCCAAGCTGTAGTGCCCTTTCTGGTCATTCACTCCTGAACCAGTGCTGGCAGAATTCTGCCTCTTGTAGCAAGGGAGGTAGGTGCATGGAGAGAGAGTCATCGACAGAGGTGTCTGTGTGGTGCATGGGGATGGAAAGTCAGAACAGGAGATGCTGAATGACAGCTCTTTCTTAGGACTGAGTCTGGGCAGGTCTGTGGGTGGCTGGTGATGAGCCACCTTTTCAGTGGCTCTGTGACGGAACGAAGGGCGTGTCTTCTGGCCTTGCTCTGTCCTAAGCCCTGGCAGATATCGCAGATGGATGCCAGCCATCTCCCCCTGAACCTGTACCTGGCCTTATGACCCTCAAGCCTTCTCGATGTGGCATGCTAGCACCTGGTGTTGGCCTCAGGGGCTGGCATTCAAGGGGCAGCCTGTTTGCCATCCTGGAGCAGATGAGCTCTAAAGATAGAGTTTTCAATTCTCAGACTCTATGCTTGGTTCCCGATATCAGAACACAGAATCTACTGAGTTGTTTATTGTGCATATCCTGTTTTCTGTCCAGAATGTCATCCCTCTTTTTCCCTTATAGATTATGCTCACTTTTCAGAATCCACCTAAAGCATCTTTTCTGCTTTCTGTCTCTTACCCAGAGGTCAATCCAATATCTCATTTATCTCTGTGTCCCGCTGTCCAGCCCAGGACTTAGCCATAATAGATACTCACCAAGCGAGTGTCGGGCGGATGGGTGAACTGTGGCCATTCTGTGGAAGTTAGGGGTGGGATTTAAAAACAAACAGTTGACTGTTTAAGCACTTACTCTGTGGAGGCTTCTGCAGCAAGAAGCGGATCTCGTGGGAGCAGGGACCTGCCTTGTATGCATAGCACCTTGTGCAGGGCAGGGGCCCCACATGGGGCAGGGACTTCAAGACCAAACAGTGAGCACAGGTCACAGTGGCCTACCCTGTGTGCTCTGGTCAGATGAGCCGTACTTTCCTTGCTTCTGAAGGTCATCTTGAGGGCATGAGGCGGTGGTTCATTAAACCTCCAGGAAAGGGTCTGGCACCTCATAAGCACTCAATGAGTGGTAGCTATTGTTCTATAGAAACTCAGTTCTAGTGAGACATTGGAATACAGTAGCCAAACGAGGGTACCATTCCAGGTGCATAGAGAGTATTCAGTGACAGAATCTGGAGTCAAGAAGGAAGGGGAGACCCTAGCATCAAGCATCTCTCTTGGGTATGTGCCCTAGAGTGACCGTCATGTGTGTGTACAAGCAGCCATGGGCAAGAGGGACATTGCAGCCCTGTTTCTAAATTGGAGACAACCTCACTGCCTATCAATGGAGCAATGGGTAAGCACAGTTCATCCGACTGTGGGGTCCCAGGCAGCGGTTACATGGTGCAGCGGGGGGGGATGCTGGAGACGTCCTGTCGGGTGCAACAGCTAGTCATGTGCTGTGTGTATGCACAATCGACGTACAGACAGTACACTCTATCTCTTCTGTAGATATGTGTACATTTATGTGATATCGAGAAAAAGTCTGAAAGGACACACTGCTAACAGAAAACAGTAGTTACCTCTGGGTAGTTCAAGGGAGTTCAAAATTATAACAGGGGTCAAAAGGGGCTGTAGCTTTATCTGAAATGTTTATTTTTAAAATAATATATACTCTTATATAGCTTGTGTAATTAAAAATTAATAGGCTATGAAGACTATTACAAAGAAAAGAATGATAATGATTTGGGCTAAGGAAGAGGGAGATTCCCAGTACAGTTGGAAATCAGATCCCCAAACTGACAGTGACCATACAGAGGGACAGGAACTGGCCCCGGAACTGTGTTCTTGGTTGCATGAGAGAGGGGTGTGTATGTGTGTCTGTGCCTGTGTGTCTGTGCCTGTGTGTGTGTGTGTCTCTGTGTGTGTGTGCCTGTGTGTGTGTGCCTGTGTGTGTCTGTGCATGTGTGTGTCTGTGCGTGTGTGCCTGTGTGTGTGTGCCTGTGTGTGTCTGTGCGTGTCTGTGCGCGTGTGTGTCTGTGTGTGTGTGTGTTTGTGCCTGTGTGTGTCTGTGCGTGTGTGTGCCTGTGTGTGAGTGTCTGTGCACGTGTGTGCCTGTGTATGTCTGTGCGTGTCTGTGCGTGTGTGTGTCTGTGTGTCTGTGCGTGTGTGTGTGCCTGTGTGTGTGTGTCTGTGCGCGTGTGTGCCTGTGTGTGTCTGCGTGTCTGTGCGTGTGTGTGTCTGTGTGTCTGTGCGTGTGTGTGTGCCTGTGTGTGTGTGTCTGTGCACGTGTGTGCCTGTGTGTGTCTGCGTGTCTGTGCGTGTGTGTGTCTGTGTGTCTGTGCGTGTGTGTGTGCCTGTGTGTGTGTGTGTGTGCGCGTGTGTGTGTGTGTGTGTCTGCGTGTCTGTGCGTGTGTGTGTCTGTGTGTCTGTGCGTGTGTGTGTGCCTGTGTGTGTGTCTGTGCACGTGTGTGCCTGTGTGTGTGCCTGTGTCTGTGCGTGTGTGTGTGCCTGTGTGTGTGTGTGTCTGTGTGTCGGTGTGTGTGTGTACATGAGAGAGAGAGAGAAAGACAGAGGGAGGGAGAGTGTTGCTTGGCCTCTCACTCTCGTGTCCTGAGGCAAGCTCCTTTCCTGCCGTGAACTTGATCTGTGGTTTTTAAGTGTCTGTTAGCTGTGACTCTCACGTTCAAAAGAAGTCTGATGTGGACATGTGAACACCTATGGCACAGATTAGCTGTGATTCTGGCTGAAGCCAGAGTGGTAGAGCCTGGAGGGCCTCTCCTCCATGCACATTCTGAGGAGCTTGGCTCAGAAGTGCAGCACCTGGGAGCTGGCGGGCTCGGGAAGGTGGAATCCCTTTCCTTGCAGGCCCCCATCACCCGGCCTTCATTAGGAGCTGCTGGCCAGGTTTTGCCAGCCTGCCTCCCCGCTTTAGTAGGGAGATGACGAGAGGTGAAGCTCTAAGCAGTCAGTGTAGCTGTTTGCTCTCAGTCGTATCCAAAGTTTCCGTTAGGAATGAAGCAAACATTTATTGGAGCAAATGAAACTTAGGGATCAGCCAGTGGTTTTCTGTCCCCATTCTGTCCTGTCACCATTGATGATCAAGTGCTGGGTGTTGGTGCTTCTTCAGGGCTGTGCCGCGGGTTGGAAAGGTAAATGCACAGTTTGTGCCACCCGGAGGGCTGACTGGAGGGTGGAGTTGCATTCCTCTGACAAGGAACCTTGTCTGATTGGTAGCTGGGCTAGAGCCTTACACTGCAGCTGTGAAAACTTAAGTTAGATCTGGTGAAGAACTTCCTCCTTGCAATGGGAGATGTTTAAGGAAAAGTAACAGTATTGCTCTGTACTCAGAACGTACTGTAGCCAGCCCTCTCCCCGGTCTGAGCACCAGCGCTCCATCTCTGCCTCCCCTGGCTGGCAGGCAGTGGCCACACGTTTCTTCCAGGAAGAGTTGCCTGGTGGTTTACTCCCGAACCCTGCTTAGAGCGGGAGGCCTTTCCTCTTCTCGTGAATCAGTCCCCTAACCCCTGCTCCAGCCCCATGGGCCACGACCCACAGAAGGGAATCGGGGAGGGCCTGGAGTACCTGTGCCATGCAACCTTACTTCCCCTACTGTTTTTTAATAATCGTTTCCCCTTAAAGATGGGATTAAATGATGGTGATCTAGGACTTGACCTCTGACCCAGTCCAGTCACCCTTTCCTGAGGCTGGCTCAGTGGCAGACTCGGTGTCAGACAGGATGTGTAACACAACGGACAAGACATGGTCCCAGCCCCCGCTGGAGAACACCAGCATGTCCCAGGTTGCCTCTGCTTGCCGCGTCCCCTTCCCCAGACAGCACCTCTTGTCTCTCCACACTTGTCTCAAGCACGTCTTTCTCCGCAAAAGGCTCTGAAAGATCCTTGCTGCCCACCCAATGTAGAGGGCACCTTGCCCTCCTTGGTGTTGCCGGGGACACTCCTGGCTGCCACTTGCGGGGCTGTTTAGACTACTGTGTTCAAGCCGTGTACTACACACAACTGCGGGCTTTCTGTGGGCAGGAGCCTCATTTATTGATCTCTGTGTCCCCAGGCTCCAGCACTTACTCTCTCAGGAATATTTAACGAGTGGAGAAAGCCGCTGTAGCAAGCAGCAAGTGCTGCAGCAGTACACAAGCAGAGCACTCCTGGGGCAGAGGGGACGGAGCGATCACTTCTGTCCCACACGGTGAGGCTTGACGAGAACTGACCGTGTGCTGGGCCAGGGCAAAGTGGGGCAGGAGAGCGCTGTGGTGGGGTCGCTGTGAGCAGAGACTCAGGTCGGCCTTTCCTTGTGGAGGGTTAGAGGAAGGTAGGGGGCTGGGGTTGGCCGGGGAGGAGATACCTNGCTGCTGGCCAGGTTTTGCCAGCCTGCCTCCCCGCTTTAGTAGGGAGATGACGAGAGGTGAGGCTCGAAGCAGTCAGTGTAGCTGTTTGCTCTCAGTCGTATCCAAAGTTTCCGTTAGGAATGAAGCGAACATTTATTGGAGCAAATGAAACTTAGGGATCAGCCAGTGGTTTTCTGTCCCCATTCTGCCCTATCACCATGAATGATCAAGTGCTGGGTGTTGGTGCTTCTTCAGGGCTGTGCTGCGCAGGCCTGCAACAGAGATGGAGAGCTTCAGAGGGAAAGAGGCCAGAGTGGCTAAAGGGTTGGAAAGGTAAATGCACAGTTTGTGCCACCCGGAGGGCTGACTGGAGGGTGGAGTTGCATTCCTCTGACAAGGAACCTTGTCTGATTGGTAGCTGGGCTAGAGCCTTACACTGCAGCTGTGAAAACTTAAGTTAGATCTGGTGAAGAACTTCCTCCTTGCAATGGGAGATGTTTAAGAAAAAGTAACAGTATTGCTCTGTACTCAGAACGTACTGTAGCCAGCCCTCTCCCTGGTCTGAGCACCGGCGCTCCATCTCTGCCTCCCCTGGCTGGCAGGCAGTGGCCATACGTTTCTCCCAGGAAGAGTTGCCTGGTGGTTTACTCCCGAACCCTGCTTAGAGCAGGAGGCCTTTCCTCTTCTCGTGACTCAGTCCCCTAACCCCTGCTCCAGCCCCGTGGGCCACAGAAGGGAATCGGGGAGGGCCTGGAGTACCTGTGCCATGCAACCTTACTTCCCCTACTGTTTTTTAATAATAGTTTCCCCTTAAAGACAGGATTAAATGATGGTGATCTAGGACTTGACCTCTGACCCAGTCCAGTCACCCTTTCCTGAGGCTGGCTCAGTGGCAGACTCGGTGTCAGACAGGATGTGTAACACAATGGACAAGACATGGTCCCAGCCCCCGCTGGAGAACACCAGCATGTCCCAGGTTGCCTCTGCTTGCAGCGTCCCCTTCCCCAGACAGCACCTCTTGTCTCTCCACACTTGTCTCAAGCACGTCTTTCT
>NW_007727236.1:172534-213814 GCF_000696425.1 Galeopterus variegatus
CACAAGCAGAGCACTCCTGGGGCAGAGGGGACGGAGCGATCACT
The DNA here is from genome assembly GCF_000696425.1 of Galeopterus variegatus. Taxonomy (NCBI): domain Eukaryota; kingdom Metazoa; phylum Chordata; class Mammalia; order Dermoptera; family Cynocephalidae; genus Galeopterus; species Galeopterus variegatus. Next base: position 172,579 of record NW_007727236.1, read on the forward strand.
TCTGTCCCACACGGTGAGGCTTGACGAGAACTGACCGTGTGCTGGGCCAGGGCAAAGTGGGGCAGGAGAGCGCTGTGGTGGGGTCGCTGTGAGCAGAGACTCAGGTCGGCCTTTCCTTGTGGAGGGTTAGAGGAAGGTAGGGGGCTGGGGTTGGCCGGGGAGCAGATACCTGAGGGGTAGAGATGAGGCTCAGATGAGGCTGGAGGGGCAGGCTGGTTCTGGATGTGAAGGGCCTGGGGTGCACATGAGAGAATTTAGAACTCATCCCACAGGCAGTGCCAAGTCATAAAAAAGCTTTTAAGTGGGGAACTGATATGATAGATTTGTGCTTTAGAAAGTAACCAGCAGCGCAAGGGAGAAGTAAGCAGTAATGGTGTGGAGAGCAGAGACAGGGCCTCAGTGCGGTGCCTCCAGCCACGATGACTCGCCAGTCAGCAGGCATGTCCTGCAGGCCCTGTGCAGGCCTCGTTCCGGGGGACAGCCATGGATGGGACAGAAGGGTTCCTACTCTCGGGGCAGTGAGTCAGACAAGCGGTCAGCAGCAAGATGATGTGACTACACAGAGTGCTGTGAAGGAGATGAAATAGCTGATGTGACAGAGGGCGCCTGGGCCTCTGAAGATCAGAGCACCAGGGGCGGCTCTGACACTTAAGCAGAGCTGAGCAGGGAGGAGCCGGGCAGGCGCCCCGCCATGGGAGCTGCTGGTGCCCATGGGACTCTGGCCTCCCAGCTGCGGCCATGAGGAGGGCTGGGTCCTGCAGGAGGTGGGGCTGGCCAGCGTTGGGAGGCAGGAGGTGGGCAGGGCACACGCGGGAGGCTTTGTCCACTGTCCACCCCCTGTCTGCCACCGGCACCTGTGTGGGGAGGGGCAGAGGAGCCTGCCTGAAGAGTGGGGGCAGGACGGTCCTGTCAGGTTCAAAGCACCTGGTGTGTGACAACAGTGGCCACAGGCTGATGGGCAAGGGCAGGCTCACTGGGCAGCTGGCCTCAGCCCGGTGCTTTCTTAGTGCTCAGAGATCCATGACTCAAAAACCTGGGCTTAGAGACGGCAATTTGTTAATCCCCTCCCCTTGACAAAGACAAAAATGGCATTTCATTCCCAGCTCTGTCAACGCACTCACTCCGGAGATAAAGCTGGACTCCACAGGCAGGGGCTGGGCTCTCTTCCTTTGTGTCACTTCTGTTTCTTTTGAGTGCTACATTTAGGTTAGCTTCTGGTTATTAAGCGTTATTACAGTTGAGGAATCTTTTTTCTTTTTTTTTTTTAATCAGTAGAGAGGTTTCCTCCGCTTAGTATCATCGCCATTAGATTTATTTTCCCAAGTCCCGTGGCCCCTCATTCCCGTTCTGAAGAGGAAGCTTGGCTTCGGCTTCACCTGGCCGTCTCTGCCTTGGAGGAGCACCCCTCCTCAGAGGCAGGGTCTTTGCATTGGCTGGCGGTGCCGACGCACCCCTGTGGGTGCTGCACGTGGGTGTGCACGCGCTGTTCCTCCTGAGAAGGCAGCCCTGGCAAGGGGGATAGGAAACCGTTAACTGGTAAGATGGTCCTGGAGCTGAAGAATTCCCCTCAGATCTGCTCACCTTCGACCATACTACTCAACCTAGGGTAAGCTACAGGGGCTCTAGGCTCTGCTGACTTCCCCGAGAGGTCACCAGCAGGACCCTTCGCAGTAGAGACTGACAAGACCTGTCTCCTGGTGTCTAGTTCTTGTGGGACCAGGGTGAATATTGCAGAAAGAATGGTTCCCTCTGCAGCATTCTGTAAAGGCATGTTCATCTTCATAGACCTTGAAGTTTAGAGGTTCAGAGAAAGGTGTCTTAGGTGACTGTGTTTCAGGATGCTGATAGTCAACAGACCATAGGAAGAAAGTCACGTGGGAGATGATTGGGGTCTCCACCCACCACCATCAAAGAGCTGTCTTTGTCCTGCATGGACCAGCCAGGAGGGCCTACCCTGAAGGGTCCACCATCCACTTCAGAGAAATTGTGTACATAATGCTGGCTGGCCACACTTGACACCGGCCCTTTATACATTCCCCTGAAGCTACAGCTCCAGGCTGGAGGAGACCCTGAGAGACCCAGCTTGCCATTGCCTATTGGCTACTGTTCTATTGTACAAGGAGGAGGCTTTGTTTTTGGTAAAGCCAGACCCAAGATCCAGGATTCTAAGACTTCTCCGTGAAGTCTAGTCTCTCTGGGAGGTACAGGCTATCCGCACTGAGCTGTACTTTGTAGGAACGTTCTGAAGGGTTCCATGACCGTCAGTCCCATTGTCCCCACCCCCCCACACACGAATGAGATGAGGTTCTGGACTCTGCCTACATTTTATGGAATGTGCCCTTTCAAAACTCATGACATCGAAGACTATTTTTTCCAGTTTTCTGGTGTTTCTCATTCTTGAGGATGCTGTGGAGATGACAGCGGCAGCTTGGAAAGCATATGAAAGCCCATATGCTTTCTTGGTCCTCTCTGGTGGTCTCACTGCCCACTAAGACCCTCCATACTTTCTCGCTGGCATTTGTTGCATCTTCTGGGAGGTGGCTAGGTAGAAAAAGAAAGACATGGGCTTTGAAGCAGAAAACGCTGAATCAAATCCTGGTTGTCCTCTCACTTGTGGTACAGTCTTGCAGCTTGGGGTCTCTAGAATGAGTTCTCCCTGCCACTGTACCCCTGTGCTGCCCAGGCAGGCTCACCTGCCCAGACTGGCTACCCTGTTGTCAGGAAGCCCTCAGGGGCAGGCCCCATTCTCACTCCGTGGGGTCAGGTCTCAGTGTAGCAGAGTACAGTGGGAGATACGAGGGTCTTGCATCCGCCCTGCCTGGCCTCACCCCTGCAGAACTCCTTCGTCTACACTTTCCAAGGAAGAAGAGTCAGGGTGTCTCCTAAATTTGCACTTGGGTCCCCAGTGACCTGGGGCAGTGGGTGCCCTTCCTGCATAAACAGGTTCAGCTGGGGCTGTGCATATGGAGGTGGTTCTAGACGTGCTTCTCACTTCCATCCCAGCCCCGGCCTCACCTGCCAGCCTCTGGTCTTGCTTAGGCTGATGCCTGCTCATTGCAACCCATTTAGAAGGACTGATTGCGAGAACTAGTGTGCACCTCACTGTGTGGCCCTTGTGATGGACTCAGGCCTCAGAGCAACTTGAAGAGCAGATGAACTTTGACCTCTGCTCTTTCACCTCAGTCTCCTCCCCCCACCCCCATCATTTTGGGTAGACTTGCCTGATACTTCCCTTTCTTCTTAATGCCCCTTTACATACACTGCCTGCCCCAGCCAAATACCCACTTTTAGAGCTCTCCACGCTGCCGTTGTTAGTCCTCTGTCCAAGCTGATTACCAGGAGAAAAGGGCTCAACTAATGTTTGCATTAAAATACCAGCTTCCAGGCCCCTGGTGGTATCTGCACTAGACAAGAGGGGCCAGGACTGACTGTCCACAGCAGAAGGGATGGGACTGGGTCCCCATCTCAGAGAACACACAAAGCCACCTGGGACAGGGGATGCTCTTACCTCATTTCTCTGATGAGGGAACTGGAGCTCAGCTGGCTAACTTGCCTCATGGTGTTGGGCCTGGAGACAGTGGGGCAAAGATTCAAGGCCCAGCCTTTCCTGACCACAGCCCAGAAGTGTAGGTTTCATCCCGCAGCCACCCAAGTTCAGGGTCACTAAGGTGGGTGTTTATGTGAGGACACAGAGGCTCTGGAGAGATGTCGTGTGCTCTGTTGTCATCATTGTTTGCGGGAAAGAACCACTCCAGGGCCTTTGCTGTACCCTCCTGTCCACAGGGCCTCTCTCAGTAGTCTTGACAACTGTCTTAGTCCGTTTCTGTTGCTTATAACAAAATACCTGGAACTGGCTGATCTACAAGAAAACGAAATTTATTGCTTGCAGTATTGGAGGCTGGGAAGTCCAACATCCAGGGAACATATCTGGGGAAGGCCTTGGTGGTGGCTTTACAGCAATGCAGGGGTCTCACATGGCAGAAAATGATGGAGCAGAGAGAGAGAGAGGCTCTCACATGCTCTCCTTTTAAAGCCCTCAGAACCACGCCCATGACCACCATTATCAGTCCTTCACTAGGGCATTGTCCTATAATCTAATCACCTCTTTGAGACCCCACCTTTCAATTACCATAATAGGATTTCCCGCCCTCTTAATACTGTCACAGTGGGGGTAAGTTTTGGAGGGACACTCAGTCCGAGGCTTCAAAGACCTGCGTGGGCTAGTGTGCCATAATCCAGTTTGTAACTTGCTTTAGAATCACATGGAATGCAGAGCCCAGGGCCCCACCCAGGCTGGGAGCCTCAGAATCTGCATTATAAACAAGCTCCCAAGTGATTGCTATGAGCTCTGGAGTTTACTTCAGCTGCCAAGTGAATGTGCTCCAGCCAACAAATTAATCACTTCCCCAGAAAATCCCCCATGGGAAAGCCAGTAAATCCATCCTGACTTCTGAATTGTCTCAAAGGGTTCTGCAGCCTTTTCCTGCAGTGAGGAGCTCTCCTCCCACCCTGGTTCCTCCCCAGGGTCAGGGCCCAGAGAACGTCATCCTGGGCCTTGGGTCTGGAGAGCCTGCAGTGAGCAGCCAGCGGCCTGTGGGAGAGCCTGAGCCCTTCCTGTGGGAGGGAGGGCTGTCCCCATGGCCTGGGCCAGTGCTGGCATGGGCTCCTCAGGCTGGCGCACACCTTTCTGCTGTTTTGTTGGCACTGCAGGGTGGTACGGGTACTCGATGGCTCGGCAGAGGATGACTGCCAAGGGAGCAGAGGTTACAGGCCAGGGAATGTCTGGAGAGCAGGGTCACGCCTGTGCTGTTAGTGGATGAACCCATACTCCTGAGAAGGTGCTTCCCACTCTGGGCCTCAGCTCCTCATCCATGACGTAGTTGACCACAGATCTCCAAGGCCCCTCCTGGAATGTGAGCCCTACCTGCTTCCCCAGGCCCCTCTTCTCCCCTCCCAGGCCAGGCACAGCCTCCCTCTATGCTCACGCTGTAGGGTCTTTGTTCCCCAGGCTTTTCCAATGGGCTTTGGTAGCTACCATTTCCAGCAGTGAGGTGAAGGATTTGGGAAGCTTTAGGTGACAAATTAAATTCTATGCCAGTGGTGATAACAATTAAGTAGAGTTAACTCTTAAGGACCCACATTCATGGGTGAAAAAAAATTTCCTACATCCTAGGCATTGTCTTAGCCAGTCCCTAAAATACCTCCCAACAATAACAGTGATGATCATGTTCTTTATCTACAATCCGTGTTTTTAAAACTTACACAAGGAGTAAGTAAACTCATCTTTGGAAAGTTGGCTGTTTTTATTTATCACTAACACCCGGCCAAGTAAAACTGATGGCAGCATCAAAGCAGCCCCTTGAGGGGCCGGCCCATAGCTCACTTGGGTGAGCGTGGTGCTGACAATACCAAGTCAAGGGTTAAGATCCCCTTACCGGTCATCTTTATAAAAAAAAAACAAAGAAGAAGAAGAAAAAAACCCCAAAGCAGCCCCTTGGAGACGCGCACTCTGTCACACACACACACGCACTTGCACAGCCCATGACCTGATTGCCGCCTGGCCCATGTGGGGACTCAGGGGCTCAGTACCTGTGGTGAGGACCTCACAAGCTCAGGTCTGAGAGGCGCGGGACTGAACCCTCAGGAGCCAGAGCGCTGGGAGCGGACGTGGAGCGGCACCCGGTCTGCGTGTCTACTGCTGCCAGAGGTCTACGTCGGTCAGGAGGGGATGTTCGCTTTTGTGTTGCTGAAGATGACTCTGGCTTTTCTAGGTCCTTTCTTTGAATATCACGGAGATAGATGAGTTGCCTTCCAGACTTTTCTATGATAACAGTTGTCAGGAATACCCAAGAGTTTTACTTAAGCTAACAAATGATTACCCTTCCCATTAGCTCTACAAACAAGCCCCTCGTTAGTGAACTGACTAATGACAGTTGCCTCTGGGGTCATTAGTCCTGACAGACAATGCTGGCAGTGTTCCGGGCACTGTCTTGCTGTTGTGAAGTGTGTTGTCAGGCTCTGTGGGAAGTTGGAGCTGGGGACACTTGGAATATTGCCCCTGTCTTTTTAATCTTTTACATTATCTCCTTGGGGCAGGTAAATTAACTTCCACCTCAAACAGTATGGATTTCTAAATATGGATTCAAAACATGGATTTTTAAAATAAAAGGGGACTGAGGAAATGGTCACATCAATTCTAAAAGAGAAAATGGTTTTTATGAAACATAGTTCCATTTTTAAAAGACACATCTAGTCACATTTGGGAATCACTCTGGAAAGAGCAGGTATCTTGCCATGTAGCTCCGTGATTCACTTGTGAGCACAAATCAGCTGTTCTGTCTCTGGCTAGGGCCTTTAGAAATGTTTTTGCCCTGAATTTTGAGCTTCTGGTAAGCTTGTGGCAGTGTTGGCAAGAAGCTGAGCATGGTTCAGATGTGTCACTCCTCCTCTATGTGTCTCCCCCTTTTGAGAGCCTCCCTCCCTCCAGACAGAGGGGGCATTAAAGCCCAGCACAGTCCTGTGTCCATCCTGACTGCTTGAATGATCTTGAACTGCAGACGCTCCTGGAGCATGCAGGCTCTCCTGACCAACCTGATAACTGCCTCATGATAGTCAGGCAATCTGCCTAGTCGAAGTTCCAGAGATGAGGACAGCCTTGTGTGGGTGAAGCACGAAGAGCTCTGTGCAGGGAGAGGGCAAGGTGGTGGTAGCAACCGTGAAAAAAAAGGTGCTTTGCATCCAGGTTCTGTGCCATGCCTGTTCTTGCTACATCAGCTCAAAACCGCATGCAGCTTAGTCTAAATGCCTATTAAGCAAAGGCCAAAAGTCTGTTTGAAGATAGAAAGGAAAAATAGGGTGTTCGTAATACAAAGCCTGCAGCTAGTTGTGGATGTAAAATTTCCATATGGGAAAAATGAGTAATGAAACTGCATTTATTTGTTCAAAAGGACAGAAATGCATCTTGAAGAATTTTTTTGAATTACGAAAAGGTGATTATACAGCATAGCAAATCCCTAACATGGATTAAACTGAATTGTTTAGGAGATAAAATGCCAGCATGAACATGCATTTTGAAAGAGGGAAGAACAATGCTGGGTTTAGGCAGGGAAAGCCGGGCTTCTGCTTTTGTTTGGGGCTGATGTGGCAGGAAGTTGCCGGTTCATGGCCCAGGAGAGCGTGGATGGAGAGGTCCTGGCCGCTCCTATAGAGTGTCGATACGCACTTGACTATGCCTGATGGGTTATGCAGGACATTCCTGACTGTTGCCTGCAAGTAGGAACCCAGCTAGTGCTGTGTGGCTCCCACGACCCTGGATCAGAGCATCTGCGGTAGCCCCGTGGCCAGGCAAACCTGGGTTCACATTCTCCTCCCATGACTTCCTACTCTGGGTCCTGGGACAGATGGTTCAACCACTCTGAGTCTGAGTTTCCTCTCCTGTATAGAGGGGTGGCAATTCTGCCCTTTCAGGTTGGAGGGGGAGGATGACATGAGATCATCCTCATAGAACACATAGGACACAGATGGGCTCAAAACAATGTTTAGTCCTGGGCAATCCAAATGTTATCACCACTGGCTACATGTGGCTGCTGAAGTGTGGCTTGTCTAAGTTGAGATGTGCTATGTAAGTACAGAACACACATCAGAGTCAAAGACTTAGTATAGAAGACAATGTGTCTTGTATAATTTTTTCATGTTGCTTCCATGTTGAAATGATAATATTTTGTTATGTTTTGCTAAATAAAATACATTATTACAATTAATTTCACCTGTTTCTTTGTACTTTTTAACATGTCTGCTAGCAAATTTAACATTCTATACGTGACTCTCTTTGCTGTTTCTCTTGGGCAGTGCAGTAGGTCCCTTTCTTCCCTCCCCTGTGGCCTCCTCCCCCCTCTTAGTGTCCCCACTGCCTCAGATGCAGCCTCACACAGCAGTGCTTTGAGTCCCACTGGACAGTTACATATGCGGAGGAATCTGCTCCAGGTCATGCAGGTAGAGAGCTGGGGAGCCAGTGCTGTTCTTGCAGAAGGCTATTTCCTTTCCCCATTGTAAATACAAGGAAGCCATAAGTGAGATTTAGTGCCTTTGTCAAGGTCAGAAGCCAGGTAGCAGTGGAGTAGGGGCCTCCTCCTGAGTGTTCTGGCTCTGATCCACTGTGATTTCCACCCACCATAAGACCGTTCATTTTATTGGCTGAATACAGCAGGGTCCAAGCTGGCATCGAGCTTAACTTCCATGCTGAGTTGGAGAGGCAGAGCTTCCAGGTCCAGAGAGGAGCAGCCTGGGCAGTGAGATGTGGACATATATCTGCACGAGAGCTGGTGAGGGACTGCTGGAGGAAGGCTGGCACACCCCTTGGACTGGCGCACATGTGGCTGGTGTTGGAGGAGGCTGGGGAGATGATGCTATGTGGTGCTGGCCTTGGCAGGAACTTAGGCTTTGGAATCTGATGGGGTGGCCTGGGGCAGATCATTCTGTCTGCTTCAGCATGAGAGTCTGTGTTTGCCAAATGGGTGTACTTCGGTGCAGAGTTCCTAAGAAGATTAAATCACATACCCTTCAGATGCTCAGTACATGTCTGCAGCCTCTACCCTTCCACCCCACCAACAGTTCAGAATCTCTGCATGAATTGTTCTGAGAATCAATAGCTCCTCATGAGAGTCTGTCACAGAACATGCTGGGTGGCTCTTTGTGCTTTGCATTCTCAGGCTGACAACAACAGGTATGTATGGGTAAGACTTTGGGCAGAATATGAGACATACAAGCTTGAAAAGGGTTGGAGGGTGTGTGTAGGGAGAGGCTCCTTCAGTCACTGCTGGGGCCACTTGAATTGTAATAACCCATGGTGCCCAGGCCAGGATCCCAAAGCTTAGAAAGGGTGTCTGCTCTCTGAGCCACATGACTGAGAAAACGAGGGATGCCCAGATTGTGCATGGAGGATAGGCTGTAAATGACCTTGGTATGTAGACTGCCTGCAGCAGGGCGTGACCCAGGAGTCCCAAGAAACAGCCCTTCTCATCCAGGTCACTGTACTCTCACTCACCTGATTTGTGGAAGTCCAGGCTATGACAGAAACTATTTCCATCAGGGAAAATTGGCAAAGGGCCATTAGCTTGTGACTGCTGGCCTGAGGCAAGACAGGGAAAGTGGGAAATGCAAAGTGGCCACATCTTCATGACTACCACGGTCTGAGCGCCTGCCTGAGAGCACAACGGCCTGGGCTGCAACACCAGACCCACCGTGCGCTAGCTGTGCCTCTCTGCACTGGCAATACAACCTCTCCTCATCTGTTTTCTCAGCTATAAAATGGGGATGAGAGGACAAGCCCACAAGCTGGGCATCTAGACTCCACGAGAGCGTTTATATAAAGCAGAAAGCAGAGTGCCTGACACATGGCGAGGATTTGATAAAGGCAGCTGTTCTTACTTATTACTGCTGTCGACTCTGATAGAATCCAACTTCCAGCGAAGACTTTTCCAATTTCAGTTTTTTGTGCCATCAGCCACATTAAAATACCAGTGCCAATAAGGCTTCATAATGAAATGCTGCTCATAATAAGAGAGAAAGTCCCAGTAACTATGGTGTTCCTGGGCTTAGTCAGGAGAGTGCTCTTCCTCCTGGTGCTGTGCTGGTTGGTAACCCCAGCCAGGCACAGAAGGACAGGTCGTCCCTGATGGTTCCCTCAGGACCGACTGCAGCATAGCCACCACCAGTCCCCGCGGGGTCTCCGAAAGCTCTGTTTGCACACCGCCAGGGCCGAGGAGGACGCCTCTGCTGTCCACAGCTGCTCTGTTGCTGCCATTGTCTTCTCTCAGCTTCCCGTGGGTCGGGAGCATTCTTCCTTCAGAGCTGAACAGAATCCGCCAGTTCCCTTTGCCGTTTGGTACTCCTTCCAGTAGTTCTGTGGGCAGAGAGGAAGAGAGGTGGAAGGGTGCTTGTACAAGGGATCTTCAGAAAGTCTGTGGAAAGATTCCCGTTATCTTTTAATTCTATTTTTTCCATGAACTTTTTGTACTTATCAGACTTGTACTTATCAGACCCTTCCTAAGGTTCAAACTGCGAGGCACCTTGAATGCATTATCTCATTTATTAGGTCTGTCTTATAGACAGTGAAATCGGAAGTCAACAAGGTGAACGGGCTTGTCCGAGCAATAGAGCTAGTAAGCCAGCCAGCCTGCTCCAGAACCTGCCACTCCGGGAGGCGTGGTGGGGGCAGAGCTGAGACAGGACCACACGGCAGAATTTTGAGTGCTAGTAGTTGGGGCTTTATGTTGATGCCTTGGGAAGCAATCAGAAGTGTCTGAACTTTGAAATGACATGATCAGACATGTGTTTTAGGAAGATGACTCTAGAAGTTAAGCCACAACTCTCCTATTCTATCCTTGTGCTGTTGATTATTTTTAAACCCAAGTGCAGAAAATTACGCTGGTCTCTGCCTGACTTCATGCACATTTTACTCTGTCGTTCCAGCCTCTCTCTCAGTCTGTGTGTGTGCATGTGTATGCCTATGTGTGTGTGCATGCATGTGTGTGTGTGTGTCCAGGCTGGGGGTGGGGGCAATATGCCAAGAGAAAAGAAGCATGCCCTGAGATGGCCGTTGTGCTCTCATGCAGCCACTGGCTTGTAACAACCTGACTTGTGACAGTGTAGAAAGCAGAAATCTTATCTCTCACGTACCTGGGCAGTGATGGGACAAGATGCGAAGCCAGAATAACATGATCTTTGTGCTCCAGGATTTGCACGCACTCCAGTGACTCTATCTGAGCAATTGAGTTGGAACTTCTATTTCATAATTTCAGAGATAAGCACATCCTTTGTTCTCCCTTCTAATTTGACAAATATTTATTGAGCTCCTACTATGTGCAAGTACTCCTTTACTCTGCACGTCATGCGCATCTCTCTTTGTCCCCCACAGTTATTAGAGAATGAAGTGTGTGTACATATATGTATATAATAGTACTGTAGGAAATGGATCTCTTAAATGCATCCAGGCTCTAAGCTTATTACTTTAAATTTACAGTTCATAGATTTGGTGTCTGTACATTGTTTGATTTGCTGTTTACTGTAGCATCTTAAAATGACACGTGATATAAAATATTCAGATTATCTTTAAAGTTTTTTAAAACAAAAAATAATTTTGCCTTTTGATTACAAAAATGATATATGAACATTGCAAAAAAAAAAGATCAAACAACACAGAAAAATACAAAGAAAGTTTAAAAGACATCCCAAATCTCTTCCCAATTCTACTGTGGTCACAGAGCACATTGGCTGTTCACAGAGCACAGCCACACAAATGCACATAGACAGGCTGTGAGCCTGTTTCCTGTGAAACACGCAGCTCAGTGTCTGCTGTTTTCCCTCATACACATGCTGTGGACATACTTCTAAGTCAGCAAATGTGGATTTACATCTTCATTTTTAATTACCCTGTTATGCTTCTATATGATTATACTAAAATTTATGTAACCAATTTCTTATTGATGGATCCTTGGGTGTTTTCCAATTTTTTACCAATACAAAGAGCCTTGTCCGTCTTTGTGTACTACAGGGCCAAAGGACACACACACCAAAAAACTACATACATATGTATTTATATACTTACATTTTATGTTGTATTTATAAACTTACATTTTGTCCTTCAGAACAGAAATGTACCAATTTTCACTCCAAACAGTGATGCTAGAGGGCATCCCTTGTGCCAAGACTTCCCAAGCACAGGATTTTAACTATATTTTTAAGAAACATCTTTGCCTATCTCAAGGGGCAGAAAACCCCTCACTTATAAAACTCCTTATTTCTTCATTTATTAATAAGGCTAAAAAACTTTTCATATGTTGTTGGCATTAGTTTTTCTTCTTTTGTGAATTGCTTACTTACATCCTTTGCCCATTTTTTCTTTTTATTCATTTTTAAAAGGTCATTGTGCAATGGTGTTATTAATCGTTGTGTTATAATGGTTTTTTATCTAATTTCGTGTTTAATTTTTGCCCCTTGGAATTTCACTTGGAGATAGGGAACTTTTGTTGTTCATGTTTCTGTTGTGACCTGTGTTGTGTTGCAAAGGTCTTCCCTCCCGCAATACTATAATCCTGTGTACCATGTGTTTAAGACTAGTGCTTCTGTGATTTTGTTTTCTGCCATTAAATTTTTGATCTAAGTAACCCCCTGGGATTTACTTAAGAGTAAAATATGAAGTAAAGATCCACTTTTTTTTTCCAGATTGGGAGTACCTTGTTCCATTAGCCCTGATATGAAATTTCACCCAATCATATGCTAAATTCTTACTTACACACTTGGGTCTATTTCTAGACTTTTCCAGGACCAATCCTTCATGTTTCAAATATGTTTAAAGCATATTATGAAGCCACAGTTACTTAAGATATTAAATATGTGACAGAACATGCTCTTCTTCCTCGATGGTCTTTTTCAATCTGTTTTTTGAGATGGATTTAGAATCACCTTGTTGACCTTCCCCATCCCCACTCCCAGCCGGAAAACAAGAAGAAAGAAAGAGAAAGAAGATCTGATAGGCTCTTTTTGGGGATAAGTGCATCCTTTTAAATACTTTCAGTTCTGTCAAAACACCATCCTTGTTGTTTGCTTTATTTTGAAATAATTTCGAACCCATAGAAAGGTTGCAAGAACGACAAAAGAATTTTGGCGTCTCCTTAACCAGGATTCCCACATTCTTTTCACATTACGGAGATAAAAGCGTTGTCTCTTTCTGACATGGCAACCCATCACCCCTAAAGGCTTGAGTCTCTCGTTTACCTCCCAGGGTAAACTCCGCCATGACCACCACACACTGCTTCCAATCAGAAAACCAACCCTGATGCAACACAACCATCCGCCTGCAGACCACACTGCAACTGCTACTCCAGTAACATCTCTTGCTGCTTTCTGTCCAGGAATCTGTCCTGCACTTAGCTGTCGTGCACCATCAGCTCCTGCACATAGAATAGTCCCTAAATCTTTCCTGTCTCGCCACCCTGACAGTCTCAAAGAAAGTGCAGGGTGACCCCCAGCCTGTGTCCACCCAATATCTCTTCATGTCCAGAGTCAAGCCATGCGTTCTTGGCAGGAAGACCCCAAAACTCGTGCTCTTCCCAACGCATGCCATCAGGAGGCTCAAGAGGCTATGCGTCCTCTGCTAGTGACCTTGACCTGGGCCCTGTCACACTGGCACCTCCCTGGTCTCTCTGCTCCGGAGGCCTTATTTTGCCTTTGTATTTGATTGGTATTTTGTGGAGAGATGCCAAAATCCCGCTCCTCCTCAGACCTCCACACATCAGCCTTAGTTTCCATTGACAACTCTCGCCTGGATCAACCACCATAGTAACAATGGTTGTCACATGGTGATTATTTATTTCCATCATTTCTTCTGTGTTTATGAATTGATAATCTGCTAGAGGAAGAGTTTTCCCTTCTCCTGGCTTTAATTATGTATTAATTTGTTTGGTTATGTTAGTAAGGACTCAAGGATTCTCATTTACTCATCGGGTTGTAACATATACTTTCATTTATTTCCATGTTCAAAATGTGCTGGGTTTGTCCCTTCAGACTGACTCCTCTGTTCTTTTGACACATCTCTTTATTCTCTAAGCACGTCTGTACTTTCTGGCACAGGGTGTTCCAGGATTATTTTGTTCTTTCTCTGTATCAGTCCTGGAATTAGCCGTTTCTCTGAGGAGTCCTGTTCCTTTTATTGGAGAACAGTGTTAGAAACCAAGATCTGGGCTCTGGGTGTGCTCACTGGTACTGAGGCGCTCTCAGTGGACAGAGCTGGGAAACACAACATGCATACATGAGGGTACTTCAAAAAGTTCACAGAAAGATTTGTGTGATCTTTTAATTCTGTTTTTCCGCAAACTTTGTGAGGTACTCTTGTATATTATATGTGTGTGCGTATACATCCAAAATGCCTGTATCTGTAAGGATCTCCATATCTGTGCAGAATAGTAAAAAAAACCCAAAAGTTCATATTGGTACTTCCAGTTTCAATATCTGAGGGTTCTTTGTAGCCGCCTGTATCTGTAAGGATCTCCATATCTGTGCAGAATAGTAAAAAAAAACCCAAAAGTTCATATTGGTACTTCCAGTTTCAATATCTGAGGGTTCTTTGTAGCCTTCCCTTTTCTGGGTTTAGAAATCCCTTCTCAGAAAGGGAGAGACCTGGCTCCTGTGAGCCTCAGCAAGATGCTTATTTGCACAGTCAGGGGACTCCCGTGCTCACTCTAACCAATCTCCCAGCCATTCTGGCTGCCTTTTCACCTGCCACCTCCAGGTCCCCTCCCTCCACCCCACCCACAGCTTGGGCTGCAGGCACAGTACTGCCACCACCTCCTGGTAGCCCTTCCCTCACCACCCCCCTCTTCCTCTGACCTCTCCTGCTGGAGGCGGAGGGTGATGGAAGGAAAGGGCTTTCATCCTTTGTTTTTGAAATCAACAAAGTCTTTTAAAAGTGACTTCAGGTTGACGTGAGTTAGGAACTGGGTACAGCTTGGAGGAGATCCCCAGGTGGTGCCATGAGACAGGATGTGGCCTGTCCAGGCTGGACATGGGGGATGAGGCAGGAGGAGGGATCGAGAGTGTTCCAGTTGTCTGGGTGTGGAGGGTGCTGATGACACCTAGGAGCCCAGAAGCATGTTTAAGACTTGAGTTTGGGTTTCACTAGACAGAGGCTACAGAAAGTCAGAGGTGGGGAAATGGTCAGCCAGACACCGAGAGGCCCCTGTAGGGAAGGCCCCCAGGGAGGAGCTGGTGTGACAAGGCCCACGTGAAGTCACAGTCAGGCACTTCTGTCTCAGACAGCCTGACTGGGCCAGCTCCAGCTCTTGGCTCCCTGCCCCATGTCTCCCTAGAGCATGTGTGAACTGGGGTCCTGGGCGACGTCTCCACGTCTCACTGTGAACCCATTCCTGCACTTGAGTGGCAGACTGAGGGGATACCCAGCACGCACACACCTAGGCTCAATCCTACTATGGCTGAGGCCTAGACAGGCAGGGCTGTGTGGAGTCCATCCCAGCCCCTGAAGGAAAGCTCTGGGACTTGTTCATCAGCAACCAGTGTGGAGCACCTGGCTGGTCCCACCCGCGGGACCAGAAGAACATGGCAGGGACTCTAGCTCTGTGAGGCTTCCACAAAGCTGTAGGGGGGGTCAGGGAAGATAGCTGGGGTGGGGGGGTACGGTGGACCAGGACAGACACCTGTGTAACAGGGGCTGTGTGGATGGCTCAGGGCTGGGCCTGCCAGGCAGCAGAGGCCTCAAGCCAGACCACACAGACATCTAGCACACCAGGGGGCATGGTGTCTGCCCCAGAAGCTGTAAGAGGGTAGAGCCGCAGGGACTCTGCCTACCTCCAATTATTTATGGAATGTCTGCCTCCTGCTCAGTATTCTGTGAGCACCTGTGGAGACAGAGGTAATAAACTGTGGTTCCTACCTTCCAGGCACTCCTGTCTAATGGGGATACAGCTCCCCACACGACCAGCCTGCAGTGTGCTTGGTGCTCTGACCAGTGGTGGGCAGGCCAGGGAGGGCCACAGAGCGGAAGTGACACTGAGTCGGTAACACTCCTCCTCTGTGAGGGGATGGGGGAGGCAGGGGCTCCAGCACGCTCAGCCAGGACCCCAGTTCACACGTGCAGTACCTGTGCAACAGCAGAAGGAAACCTCATCCGCGGTCCCTGTGGGAGTGTGTGGTGGTGTGCAGTGCCTGGAAGGGTGGGTGGGGGTGGAGAGGATGTTCCAGAGAAAGAGGGGTGGGACACAGGGAAATGTGGGGCATGTTGAGAAGATGGCCCACAGTGCCTTCTCTCACCCCCTGTTTATTTGGCACCTGCTATGTGCAGCACAGGCAAGGAAGAAATGAGCCACCAGAGGAGTTTGTAGCCCAGAGAAGAAACAGAACTGTGGCTTGTGACAACTGTGTGTGCTGCAGATCACATGTGGCAGGCTTCTGGCAGGCAGAGCTACTAGCTTGGTGGAGACACAGCCCAGGCCCTCGAGGGTGTTTGCAGAACTACCATTCCCAGCACAACAGCACCTCAGTCTGCCTGGGGCCAGGGGCTCTGCTAAACAGGGGGGTGGGGGTGGGCCACGAAGACAGGTTGGTTTGCCTGACAACCACAGGCACAGAGGCTGCCCAATGCCAGGGACATGGAATCTGCCAGATGATCAGGGGCACGGAGGCTGCCCATGAAACAGGAGCAGGGAGGCAGAGGGAGTGGCATGTACACAGACCAGAGGCGTGAGAGGACCAGGATGTTCCGGAAACGCAGCAGAGACACAGAGCCTGCGCAGAGAAGCAAAGCAGGCCGTGAAGGGCTTTGAATGCCCTGTGAAGGGCACTGGATTCCATCCGATAGGTGCCAGCAGTTAAGACAGTGGAATAGAGAGCAGAGAGATTTAGGAACCAAACTAACAGGATTCCACCCTCCAATTTGTGTGCCTCTGGGATGCTCCCTCTCCTTTGGTCTCCTGCCTGGACAGCTTCTGGCTGTGTCCCGTCAGAGCCTTCCCTCCATGGCTCCAAGGGCCGTTCACAG
Organism: Galeopterus variegatus; assembly: GCF_000696425.1. Classification (NCBI taxonomy): domain Eukaryota; kingdom Metazoa; phylum Chordata; class Mammalia; order Dermoptera; family Cynocephalidae; genus Galeopterus; species Galeopterus variegatus. The sequence goes on from NW_007727236.1 coordinate 189,128, forward strand.
CCCACACTTAACGCTGAGGCTGCCTGAGTCGGGTTTCCTACTGCACGGTGTGGGAGGCTCTGCAAGGCAGGCAAGGGCTGGCTCACATGGGAACAGGGACACTCCGCTGCCCCTGTGCTTGGCTCCTTGTGACCACTCACAGAGCAGTGGTGCATGGATGAAGGGGTGAGCAGAGGGACAGGCAGCTCACATGATGGCGAGAGCTGTGACAAGGGCAGAGCCAGGGGGCTGGAGCAACGCCAGCTGGGTGACAGCCATGGGGATGGAGAGGGGCTAGATAACCAAGGCCCTAGGAAGGAGGGGTCTGTGGTGTTCAGATTCTAGGTGTGAAGGGTTTAATTAGGGTTCAGGCGCTCATGGGACCATTGGGAGAGACGCACAAGAGGGGATGGGAGCCACTGCTGTCGGTCAGTGCTGCTGGTCTGGAAGACCTCAGCCTCAGGCACAAGAGCTGGGGGGTCCCAAGAGTTTGTGGGGAAGCTGCTGGAACTCTCAAGAGTCTCTGAGAAGCTCCCACTGTCCATCCCCATGTCCAGGAGAAAAGTAGGCTGTCCCCAGGAGCCCCTGTGCCAGCGTGGCAGCCCCCACCGCTGCAGAGCCTGGACTCTCCTTCCCTCCACACACGTGACCCCCCGTGAGTTCTGCTCGCTGGCTGGCTTTTTGACCTGGAACTCTACCAGGAAGGGGTTCAGCTCTGGGAATTAAGATGTGCTTGAGACTGTTGTCTGTGGTCTGGTATGGTGGCTCCAGTCAAATCGCTTTTCATCAGACTGAGGGTCTTTTTGCTTATCCCAGCCCTCTCAGTCCTAGGCACACCATGGCCTGTCAGTCACCACCAAGGATGTCTGCTGCCTGGTTCAGTGGCTGCCCTCACTGGGGTTCTGGTGGTCGAGGGCACTGCCCAGAACCCTCCTCGTGAACTCAGGGAGCCCTCCTCAGGAGCAGCATCTGCATGTGAGCCTTGGCCTGCAAAATACGGCCACCACTGACCTCCCGAGGACACTGAAGCTGCCCTCAGCACCATGTCCCCTGATGCCTCAAGGAAGGCTCCCCAGGGATGGGTGAGCTGGCTGCATGTAGTAAGTCCATGGCAGCATTCCTAGCACCTAGATTCCTTCCTTTGCAGGATATACTTGCACATGGCACTTCCAGGGCCGGGCCTCGCTCCCACACAGGCACAGTGTGACAATCACCACAAGCTACTCCACCCAGCACGGTGAATCCAGAGCCACTACTTAGTGGACAGTGTCAGCAGACTCAGCCTGTCCGCTCCTGGGCCAGTACCCTCAGAACCCTCCTGCGCAATCCCTCGGCTCCTGCCGATGTAGACTAGCTGAGCCTGTGGCTCTTCCGTGGGCGGATGGCTCCTCCTCCTGTATCAGACAGTGTTCTTGTCTCCCTGGAGTTGAGGGCAGTCGTGGATCTGGAAGCAACCAGGGTTGGGAGATCCTGATGTAACCTGGCATCCCCGGACAGTGACTGCCTGTGTCTTCAGGAGGAGGCTGACCCTCTCTCTGCAGGCTGTCCACACTGAGGAGCTGGCTTGCCTCTGGCCCTCCTGGCTGCCGGGGGGTGGACAGCCTCCACTGCAGACGGCTGCCAGAGTGCCTGACCTCAGAGAGGGCTCCCTGAGCGCGGGCTGAGGCTTCGCCTTTTGCGGGTCTGGCCACCTTAGGCCCTCAGTAAATAGCTGTTTTTTGAGTGAAGGAAGGGCAGGCATGCTCGGGTCTGCAGGCCTGTATGGTGGAGTTTCTCTGTGGAGCAGGCATTGTGCAAGCAAGTTATGTAGCAGGGGATGAGGGAGAGCTGAGCAGGATGCACGTGGCTCTTGTGAGGAGAGTCTGGCTCGAGCTGGCCAGGCCTTGGGAGCCCCGGTCATTGGGCAGGTCCAGGTGGCAGGCCTTACCCCCAGGAGTTCCTGGGCCAGAGCACCTATGTCGTTGTTGTGCTTTACAAAGGGCCACTAATTGGTGTCGGCAAGGAGGTAAGGTGGAGGGGCAGACTAGAGGGAAGGAGATAAGATAAACCAGCCAGGCGGTGACTGAAACTCTCCAGGTAAGAGGAGGCAAGGACTCAGGTGAGGGTAGGGGTACTGGAGACCTAGTCAGTCGCCTGAGTGTTGGTGCCCTGCTTTGCTGAGGTCCTGCTGCTGGGTGAGTTTGAGCCGTAGGACTGTGCCTGAGAGCCCCCAGAGCCGAGCAGCCTCTGCGGAGCACGGCCGAGTCAGCCACGGACCCCTGCCCCATGAGAGGCCACAGCTGCAGGGGACTGCCACAGTGGGACTCTCATGGCAGAAACAGCACCAGGAAGCTCTTCAGCCATAGGTGACCTCAGTGTTGTCACCCTCAAACACCAAAGACTGCTGTGACCTTACCCTTTCCTTCCTTATCGTCAAAGCCCAGAAAGGGCCCCGCTGAACCAGGTCCCTTCCACACACCTAGTGAAGGGGGCTCTTGGGGAAGTGTGCACCCTTCCATTTTGTTTCCAACAGAGAAGCAGAGGCAGGAGTGACACTTCCCCTCCTGGGTGTGTGTGTGCATGCGCGTGACAGAGAGAGGAAGGTGGCCCCAGAGCAGCCTCCCTCCATTGACTAAGGGCAGCCGGGGGCTCATTTGTGTGTCCTTCCTCTTTGGAGCTGAGTGCTCCCTGGACTCAAGGAAGGGCTGTCTCACCAGGCCCTGGCTCTTGAGGAGCTCCCTCTCCTGCCTGAGGTGTGGGCACAGCTGCAGGCTGGCGTTGAGCCGCTGATAGTGGTCCCATGTGGCATGTGGATCAATGCGGATCTCTGGGTTCCACTTACCCAGGCTGATGGCACATCGTCGATAGCAGCCAGTTAACCGAGTCTTAGTAACCAGCTGGTCTCATCAGCATCTCAGCCTATCCATGGGTTAAAGCAAAATCCTCTCCTGAACAGCGAGATTGGACCTGACGAAGATGAATGTCTAATTCACTCGGAATCTCCTTACTGCTGCCTGTAATAAAAAGCCTGCTCCATGTATTCACCCCCCTGCCGATGTTTCTCTGAAATTAAATATCAGGAGGACGTATAATAGCCCAATTCCACACCAGGCCAATATTATCAGATTGATGTCAGTGGTGATAATAGGAGAGGGATAAGGTGATGCGATTTCATTTATTAAATAAAGTGAAGAGTGCACACAGAGGATTTGGGCCCGCGCGTGTGAGCAGACTCTGCGTGCGCTCAGACACAGAGTCAGCTGGAAGGAGAAAGAAGGATGCCCTGGGCTGGTTCACAAAACCCTCTTGAGCTGCCCGCTCAAAAGCTGAGCCCCAGCGCCCGGGGCAGGAGGATGCTGTTGTCACTGTGTCCCTGGCCAAGCTGGCTTCACGGGGGAGGGTTCATCCCCCCCCCCACCGTTGACCCTGAGCTTTGTCATCAGCTTGGCGCGGCCACGTTTCCACCGCCTTCCACCCTCACTTGTCCTCCCATGGATCCTTGGCTGGTGAACCGCTCCTCTCTTGTAACCAGCAAACTTTTGCCTCCATCGAGGAGCCCTGTGTCCCATGTGGTTGGCAGCAACTGTCTGGTGTTTCTTCTTCCGTCCTTAAGTGTTCCTTCTTTCAGAATTTTCTGGGAGTTTTCTAAAGTCAGAGTGAGCAAAGATGACACATGTGGAGAGCAAGGTGTGTGGAGCCATGCACACCAGGCGCCATGGTGCTGCCATGTGACCTTGGGCAAGTCACTCAACCTCCCTGAGACTCATTGCCGTCATCTGCAGGAGGAGACAGTATGCCTAGCTCACAGACTTGTTGTGGATACTGTTGGGACCTAGTACCCAGTGGCCTGGGAGGTATTGGCTGGATAGGTATTGGTTCTCAGAATGACCAGGACCACAAGCCCGCCCAGGTGCACTCTCACGTGAGACAGAACTTCCACCCCTGCTGTTGACCGAGCTAGAAACATGCCCGTCGTCCTCTTCCTTCCCAGACCTCTCCCACCACAGAAGCCTCGGGAACACAAGGGAGGAGCTGTATGGACCTGGTCACAGCTTACAATTGTCCACGTGTCTATCGGTGAACTAAGGCAAGTCAATTCATCTCCAAATGGAGATGACACCTCACAGGCGGTGGCAAAGATTGAGAGACTGTGTGCAGACCCTGGTGCAGAGCCTGTCACACAGTAGGTGCACATTGCAGTGTAGCTGTTGATGGGAGGAGCCCTCTGGGCCAGGCGGCATGTCGCAGGAGAGCGGCTGCTCCTCTCTGTTAGATAGCTGCCCAGCAGTGAGTCTGTCCCCCATTAACTCCTGCCTCCACTGCCCGCACCGTGCCTCTGGAGAGTAGGCCAATCCCTTTTCTCCATGAGCTGCATAACAAAGGACTACAAATCCAGTCCCTTTAAACACAGACATTTATTCTCTCACAATTCTGGAGGCCAGAAGTCCAAAACTAAGGTGTCAGCAGATCCAGGCTCTCTCTGAAGGCTCTGGGGAAGAATCTGTTCCGTGCCTCTCCTTAAGCTGCTGGTGTTATTGGCAATCCTTGATGTCCTTGGCTGGTAGGCACATGCTCTACTGTCTGCCTCCGTCCCCACACAGCCTTCTCCCTGTGTCCACCTCCATATCTCTTTTCTTAATATGAGGCTATTAACTGGATTCACATTGGATTAGGGGCCCACCCTGCCCCAGTACGACTTCATCTTAAGTAATAACATCCACAACAACCTTGTAGGTCACACTCTGAGGTTCCAGGAGAGATATGAATTTGGGGGCAGACTCTCCAACCCACCGACCTTTACAGGTATGCAGGTAGTTCTCAGGAGCCCCCAGATGCCATAACCTCTCCAGGTTGTCTTCTCTTGACAGCGTTTTTGATTGGAAGTGACAGACACCCAATCTAAACTAACTTAAGCCAAAATTAGAAAGGCTACAGGAAAGCTAAGAACGCTTCTCAGGTTCAAATGGAGAAGCTCAAATGGCGTGAGTGTCTTTGTCCCACAGGCCATGGGCCATGGCTGTTGGAGCCGTATTTTGTGTCCTCCCTGGAGGGTCACAGGTTCAGCCTTGTACCTTTCACTGAGTCCATGAGGAAATCGCGCAGCCCTGCCTGGACTGTGTGGCCCAAAGCCCTGCTCCCAGGTCGGGAGGGCAGAGCCACGTGGAAGCGGGGCAGATGCTGGATGCTGTGCAGGGTGCGTCCGCTGTACCTGGTGGTCTTGCTGTGTAAGTTCAGGCCGCAGTAGACAAGAGCGTGGCACAGTCGCTGCTTCTTAAGAGTGGGTTTCCTTGCCTCCTGGTGCCCCTGCCTGGCTTTCAACACACAGGCCCTGCTCTTGGCTGAGCCAAGGAGAATAGAGGGGACAAGCCCGAGCCTGCCAGGAGTTTCTAAGTCCTGTGTGGAGACAGAGAGGCAACCGTGCCAGAGTTTGGTGTTGTGCCTGCCAACCAGGGTATAAAAACACTGCCCCTAGACCCAGGGAGGTTCCCGCTGTCAGGGAAGACTGCACAAAGGTGTGCCATGGATGGAGGAGCGAGGCCAGAGAGAAGGACAGAAGCAGGAGGGAGAAGCCCCTGCGTCCTCCAGCCAGCATGGGGAGCATGACCGCAGTGCAGCGCACTGTGCCTGGGAGAAGTGGGGACGAGGCTGGAGGCCAGCGGGCCCCAGAGGCCTGAGCGATGCTGCCACCCAGCTGTGGGTGTGCCGGGGTGTAGGCCTCCTCTCAGAGCATGCAGGCTAGTGATGTCAGCTGCACGGCTAAGCACAGTGACAGGTCACAGTGCCAGGGTAGGTGGGGGCCACTCAAGGGCCATGGGGGACACAGCAGGACAGCAGGTCTGGACGAGGCCTGGGCCTGAGTCCTGGCCCTGCTTATCAAGTGGGGACCTTCAGCAAGCTGCTGGGTCACTCTGAGACATCGTTTCTGCATTAAAGGAAAGCATAGCTCCTACCTCATAAGAGTCTCCTGAGGGTGAAATGAGATAATGCTGAGCACAGGGTCCAGTGAGTTGTGATTACCCAGGAAGTGAGTCTTTTAAACTGGCCTGGTGTTTTAGAATCCTGTGGCCTGCTGTATGTTCTGAAAACATCACGGGGGGCTGGAGGTAAGGAGGACTATTGAGGAGGCTGTTGTATGGACAGTGAAGACAAGAGCACGGATGAGGGCTGTCCTGGAGATGAGACTTGTGTGGGTGGGGAGGTGGCAAAGGTTGGGTGCTCTGGTGTGTGTGGGTGGGCTGGCTGGGTGCTGGTGCTGCTGACCAATGTAAGGCATGCAGAGCAGGAGACCCTGGGGCAGGGGCCAGGCCCACCTGGTCCCTGTGGGCTTGGACGCCCGCTGGGCTGTGCAGCCTGCAGTGGATGACCACTCTAGACCTGGGCACTGTGCTCCTATGCTGTGGAGCAAGAGCAGGGTCACAGACAGGGCTCGGGGTTGGGGGAACAAGGGCAGAGGGGCGATCAGAGGACAGCCAGAACAAGGGGCCAGAGAGGCAGCGAGAGCTGGGCTATAGGTGCTAGGGCCACCCAGCCTGAGGACAGCAGGTGCTGTTGGCCATGCAGTGAGGCTGTGGGGGTGTCCTGAGCAGGCAGAGCTCGAGGGGGCTGGACTAGGGCAGCAGGGCAGGGGGTGAGAAGGGCCTAGCAGCACTCTCAGGGAAAGAGGAGTGACTCTGGCTTGACAGGGAGATGAGGCAGACTTGGTTTGGGTTTGAAACTCTTTCAGATTTTTGGGGGAGATGAGTGTGTTTTTAGTGGAGCAAGCAGAATGGAGAAGATACAGGAGAGAAAGGCCAGTAGGAGAGCTGGAAAGGCAGAGTTTGGGAGGGAGTCCCCAGGGCCTCTGGACCTGTGATCTGAGTAGACAGGGTGGCACCAGGAGTCTGGCAGACCTCTGTGACCTGCTTGCCAGGGACTGGGACCCGCATGCCCTGTCTGTGGCCATTGTGCCTCTCAGGGCTATCAGGAGGCTGGGCACTGTCCCCCATTCTCTCGATGGCTCTGCATTGGGCTCCTTCACACCTGGCCTGCTGCCCACACAGTGGAAAGTGGCAAGGCCAGACCCTCCCTGGTGCTCTGACCCCAGATCTGTGCTCTTTCCACTGGACCAAGGCCCCTGGCATCTGCTGGCTCCTTGATGAAGGGCCTCCGTGAGCGCACAGATGCGTGAGTGCCCAGACTCGAGGAGGAGGCTGGGCAAGGTCTGGGCCCATCTGGAATGATGTTGAAGCTCAGGCTGGAGGGAGAGGGACATGTCACGGCAAGGTCCCACCTCCAAGCCCTGCATCTGCTGTTCTGCCTCCCCAAGGCTTCTGTGTCTTAGCTCTTCTCCACCAAGTGTCACCAGTAACCCAGCCTTCCCACAAGCGCACACCACCCCAGCCCCAGCCCTTTTCCCACCTTAATTTCCCACACTGACACCTGGGCTGCTCTGAGTGCAGCTCTTTACATCGTGCACTTTCATGCACCTGCCCATCTGGCCGTCCTCAGCCTCTGGGCAGGTGGTGCTACCATGCCCACTGCACAGGTGAGGAAGGCAAGGGTCAGCAAAGGCAGACGACCCGTCTGGCACTGCCTGCCAGACCTGAGACCAGACGCCCCGCACACTGACTCAGATGACGTGAGCCCTGCAGACTGTTAGGTCTTCATATGTAAAGGGCATCCTCGGGGTAGCAAGGGTACAGGACTCATTTCTAACCTGGAGAGCTCACAGTGTGCTCTGGTGCCTTTGCTTTGCATTTGAAGAACAGCTGTTCACAGGACTGAGTGTTTCTAAAATTGTGAGCTGTTTTGTACACATTGCAAAGCAGAGTCGCGGGGACCAGGGCTGGGTGTGGCTGAGCTTGGGTAGAACACACCTGCTTTTCTAAATGCTTGAGCCCAGGCCCAGCCCTGCCTTGCCCCAGAGAAAGCTTTCATTTCAGTTCATTTCAAGAGCTGTACCCTCCTTGTCTTATCCTATTCAGAGGCTTTTTGCAGACAAGTGGGTGAAATTTCTTCCAGTTGACATTGGCCTAACATTCAGTCTCCTCGTATTATTACTGATAAATCCCAGAGGAGAGAGGCCTATATAGTCCCAGAGGTGATGTTTTGGGGTGGAAGGGATAGATTTCACCATGGCCCAGTTTCTCCTAAGCTGGGAGCCTGCCGGGTGTTCTGTGAGGTTTGCCCTCAAAACACATAAGGGCCCTCATCCAGGGACCTGAAGCCAAAGGAGGAGCCAGTGAGGAGAGGAACGAGCCCTGCATGGTCATGGGAGGGGGACAAGTTATTGAGGACTACTGTGCTCATTGACAACCCTGCAATGTAAGTGCCCGGGTCTCTGCTGTACGTCTGTAAAGAGAGAGGCTCAGAGGCTGAGAACGTCACTCCTAGACAACCGGCCACACGACCCAGGCCCGGGCCACTCTGCCTCCACTCATCCTGCCCAGGGCCCTTCTTCCCACAAAGATCAGTGTGCCTCATGCAGAGTTACAGCTCAGGACAGCTCTGCCTCTACGAGCCTGGAGCTTGCCCTGGGCCAGTGACCCGACAGGGACATCTGCTGAGTGCCTGCTGGATGCCCCAGTGCAGCCAGAAGCCATGCTCACAGGGTCACGTGATGGCGGGCAGGGGCATGCTTCAGGAGAGTGCAGCAGAGGGTGCGATTGCCCCGTGCCCTCGGGGGCTCAGACTCTAGAGGGGTAGCAGGGCAAGGAAGAGCAGAAGACAAGGGGCTGGTATGACAGGACAGCAATGCAGGTGACAGGGAACAGCCTAGAAAAGGAGCACCAGGAGACTGCAAGGGAAAGGGAAATGCACTGCGCTGTCCCAAGATGGAGAGCCAGAGATCAGAACAAGGGTAAGTGGATGGCACGGAGGGCGGAGAGCAAGATCTCGCCTGCGACACTGCTAAACGGAGCATCAGAAGTGTGGAACTGAGGCAGTGTGCAGTCGTAGTGCTTGCCTAGACGAAAGGCCATCAGGGCAGCTGTCCTCCAAGGAAAAAGCGGCTTTTATTTAAAAGGCCCACAATTAGATGCATCCATGTCAAAAAGTTCTTTAAATATAAAAATGGAGCCATCCTAACAAGCACTTGGGGAGGATCAGTTATCACACCTGGTGCCCCAGCTGTGGGCCTGTGCCAGGTGAATGCACGGCAGACAGCCAGGGAAGGGGGTCTCCCAAGCCGAGGGGAGGCGGCTGCATCCAAGAGCCCTGTCGTGCATATGCGAGGACAGGTTAATGCAGACAGAAGCCCCCTGTGTCCTCCTTGAGAAGAAATAGGAAGGCTCCTTAAGACTTGGTCCATGCAGTGTACACATGGATCAGAATTGTTACCTCAAGCCTGGACCAGGGTGGGATTAAAGGCCCAGGATCGGGAATGGGCCAGCATGGCCCCCAGCCCTCCGCTTGCCCCCACCTCCAGGAATGGAGAGGCTCTCTCCTGCCACATCCTTTACATTTTGAGTCAGTGTTGGCGTGGCACGGCGACAGCCTTGGGCAGCTGCCCCACCCCAGTCATCACTCCTCCTCTTCAGTGTATCAACTGTGTTTTGTTCATGCCCCAGGGATGGATCTTACTGGTCCTAGTGAGCATGGTAATCGCACTCCCCTCATTAGTGATTGTTTTAGGATGGGCCTATAACCCCGTTCTGGCCAATGGGTGAAGGAGAAAACTGGGAGTGAGGTGCTTGGGAAGGACTGTTGCGCCTGATAAAATGAGACAGCTGCTGCGGAAGGGACAGCGTGTGAAGACTGCGGCCTGAGGGTGGTTCAGGGACAGGGGCGCTGGCCTGGGCGGCCTTGCTGAGCTGGGGCTGTGGCACTGGAAGTACCACCTCCAGCCTCCTGGGTGAGATGGGTGACTATGGGGTGTCTCTCTTCCTACGCCACAGAGCATCTCTTTGCCTGCTGTTCTTAACTGGTGAATTTGGTTTGAGTTACTTTTTTTCGTCGGAATATAATTGATGATATGTATTTGTGGGGTACAGAGTTGACCATAAGTGTTTGTGTACAATAGATGATGTTTGAGTTATTGTAAAGTAGGAATTGTGCTGCTCCACTCCAGCATCTACTCCATGGCCAAATGTTTTAAATGTAGAGATACCGGGCAGGAGAAAGATCGACCTACAAGTCTCCACCTCCTGTGCCTGGAGCAGAGCTGCTAAGGCTTAATAGTGATCCCTTTTACTGCTAGGAAACTTGAGGAATGGTCTGCTGTGTTTTTACGGGCCCCGTTGATGCCCTCAGCCACGAGTGGTGCTGAATTCTGAAAGATGATGTCAGATGCTGCTCTGAATCCCTCTACAGCCGTAAAGGTTCCGGTGGGAATCTGGCCTAAAAATCCATAAAATTGGTAGACAGCTAGACCAAAACCACTAGGTGTATGACTTTAACTTCTCTGTACCTCAGTTTCCGCATTTGTAAGACGTGGATGACAAATACTGGATCTACTGCGCAGGGCTGCTGCGGGCGTGCAAGCACGTGGCGGTGCCTGGCATGGGAGGCGCCATGGTGTGGCCGCTGTGTGTGTGCACAGGAGTGTGAGGGCACGGCTGTGTGTGAGTGGCGAGGAAGAGGAGGGATGGGAGGAGGAGCCTGGAAGGAGACGAACCAGAGACCACCCCAAGCAGGCTGGGGTCACCAGCTGCAGCGAAGCCCGTCTTTTACTTTCTGCGTCTCTCCCTTTGGCTCCACAGTTTTAAGAAAGTGAATGTGTTCATTTTGGGGGAGTTCTAAAACTACTTTGATAAAGGAACAAAAAATGAAAAAGTAGTAAAGTACCCCAAACATTGTAGTGGTTATCTCTAAGAAGTGAGAGTCAGAAATTTTTGTTTCTTTTTTAGGCATTTCTATAGGCTTCCAGTTTTCCTTGTTGCACCAGTTTTAAAATCAGGGAGAAAATTTAATGAGAAAGTAAATACAATGTATATAAATCACACGGTTATAGACACTTTAAAGACACAGACACAGAAAAGCCCTGGAAGACAGCTGGCCTGGCACGGCTAGGAGGGCTGTCCTGGCGGCAGGACGCACCATCCCCACAGGGGTCCTCCAGCTGGGCCCATTCTCGCATTTGGGGGTGCTCAGGCTGCAGGGGGGGAGCGTGACTCACACAGCCCTGTCTGCTCACGTCCATGGTGGTGGAAGTCTTAAGCTGCCAGCCACAGGGCTTGACATATTGGTGAGATGTGCCCGAACCCTCCTCTCCTCCCTCTCAGAGGGCTCAGTGGACACTGATGGAGGTCGGGGCCGAGCCCAGTGTCCAGTACACTGATGTTGAGTGAGCGTGAATCTCTTCCCTCCCCTGGCCACACTGGGCAGTGGCCTGGGCCATGCTGACACCGAGCTGCAGGCCTGCCTGCTCTTGTCGTCCTGCAGGCCCCGCAGAGTGGAGCCCATATGTTCAGGCCTGCAGGCCCAGATCTTCTGCTGCTACCGTGAACACCTGCACGACGTGCTGCTGTACTCAGACCTGGTCAAGGCATACCAGCACTGCGTGAGCGCGGTCCACAAGGTAAGGCCTCTGGCCTCCCGGGGAACAGGCCGAGGGGGCACGTGTACATCTTGAGTTTGGCAAACCTCGCCACCTGTGTTTCTGTCTGCTGGGGTCGGGCATGCTACCTCTGCGTTTGCCACAGGAGGGTCTCTTGAGTTGTAGAGCTCCTCAATTGCCTCCCAGATCACACTCTACCTGCCTGCCCCTGTTAGTGCCTTTGACTCCTTACCCGGGAACCAGTGGTCCCTCCAGCACTTCACACGGGGCTGGGAGCAGTGCTAGGTAAAGCCAGGCCCCAGCTTGGAGGGGCCAGCCCCCAGTTAAGTGCCACAGACTTCTTACCTTTGGGCAGGTAGGGGTGGGAACATGGAAGAGGGACCCAAGTCCAGGGTGGACAACATGGTGAAGGCAGGACAGCCCCTGGAAGGTGGGAAGAGGCGCGTGGGCGGGGTGGCCATCAGGAGCTGCTGCCCCCACACCAGGGCACACATGCCATCTCCAGTTCCCGCGCCAGAGCTGCAGCTCTCCTGTGCCCTCAGACATGCTTCCAAAGCCTTGTCCTCCCTACCCCCACTCCCAGCCAGCTTCCACTCCTCTCCTCCCACTGCCCCCAGCTTCTAGACAATTCCACCCCCTTCCAGGCACAGCAGTGTCTTCCAGGGCAGTCAGGATGCTCCAGCTGTGCCTGATGCTTCCCCCTCTGGACACACAACCTCCCACCTAGGGGGGCATCCTTCACTGTGGGGGTGAAGCATGCTTGTTAAAATGTATTGAAAAAGTCGTAGGATGGGGCCTTCTCTCCCACCATAGTCTCTTTTCCTGGAGTAGGAAACAAGCTGCTTTAGGTACCTGTGGTGAAAGGGGCCGAGGTCAGAGGCCGTGTGCTCTCCTGCCAGGTCTGAGGGAACTCTCTCTCCCACTGAACTGAGTGAGGCTCATGCTGGCCTGCTGATGCTGGCTGCCCCGCCCTGGCCTGGGCACAGCCCAAACAGAGCCCAGCAGCATCTGCACATGGTAAGTGGCCGTGCAGCCTCCGTCGGCCTTCCAGGAGAGAAGCCCTAGATGGGAAAAGAGCTGCCTCCTTGTCATGCAGTATGGGCAACAGCTTCCTCAGTTTCAAGTTGGGCATGAAAGGCCCTGCCAGCTGTCCCTGCAGAACTGTGGACAGAGGGATCTGGGCCAGCAGGCTGGGCTGGGCCACGCATGCATGTGCCCCTCACGTTTCTGACTCATCAGCAGGCTGGAGGCCTGCCCCCAATTCTTATACCACCCGATCAGTGGGCTGGCCCACGTCCCTGCTCACCGCATGCCTAACTTTCCACTGGGGGAAGGACACGGTCCTGCTGTGGCCTCCTTGGCTTCCCAGCAGAGCCTGCCCCAGCCCCCAGCCCTGGACTCTGTCCTTCCCTCTCCATCCAGCCCCACCACTCTGTCAGTTTTTAGCCCCCACCCTCCAGAGTACATCTTTAACAAACACATCTCACCAATATGTCTTCATTGCACCAAGGTGAAAATGCAGTCGCAAAGGAAGACGGATCGCATTAGACTCCAGTGCACCTTCTGTAGCTCCAGAGTGCCTGCAAGGCTCTGGGACACTGCCGGCCCAGCCTCGCTTCCTGGCCCCAACCCCTGACATTATTAAAGAGCAATTGGCAGTGGCAGAGGCCAGCCTGGCCCCGCTGTGCTGCATATGCAGTGTGTGTGCGTTTGTGCCGCATTCCGGGAGAGCGCATTCCACACAACTGCCTCAGGGCCTCGGGGCCCAGACACACAGTTGGTGAAACACCCTGTGCGTGAGATGCAGCAGGTGCTGCAGAAACTCTGTCTGTCTTCTGCCAGCCTCTGCCTCAGAAGGCTCCCGGCAGAGCCACGGATGGGGATGTGAAGGATCCCTACAAGTGATTTGCTTCTAGAAGTAGCCAGGTGGCAGGGGACAGAGGCCCGTGGTCAGGGCCCTAGGTGGGGCAGCGCTGCCTCTCCTTCCTGAGGCCTGAGCAGCTGCCGCAGAGCTCGGCGGTGCCCTCCAGGCCCAGGATGTGTGCCTGTGTGTCGTCGTGCACTGTGTCCCCAGTCAGGATGCTCCAGCTGGTATATTGTCACAAGAAGTTTGCAAGGAGCCCTGAGAGCACAAGGCTGGGACCGCATGGGGCTGAGGCCTGGGGGCTGCACAGGACCCCAGGCAGAAGAGGGCCATCACTGAACTCTGACCTGTTCTCTTTGTAGGGTTGGGGAGCAGCCAGTATTATCCCAGGCAGCGACATGGAGCCCTGAAGAAGGGACCGTTCATGGGACCATAGTTCACAGAACCCTGGGCCACAGCCACCGTGCCCTGCTCCTTCCTGCTGGGCACCTACATATGCCTCTGAGCTTGGGGCTGCCATGTACTTAGAAAACAGTCTGTGCTACTGTCCAAAAACAAATAAGGCAAATGTCTTTGTTTTCAGTCATTCCCTTGGTGTCAGTCACTGCTGCCTACTCTGTGTCCAGCCCTGTGCTGGACACTAGCGATGCAAAGTGGACTGAGACAGGCTCCTCCCCATGGGAGTGCCGGCCTGGGAGGGGAGCTGGTGTGGAAACCTGTAATTACACTGCAGCGGCAATTGGCCACTGTAGAGGCAGGTGTAAGATGGAATGTGGGGGAGCAGTTCTCTCTAGGTAGGAGCAGCGGGGAGACCAGACCAGCTTCCTGACAGAGGTGCGACTACAGGGCTGGCCAGAGGCTGGGTGGAGTGGATCCCAGACTCGGGCAGTGTGGTCCACAGCTCAGGGGTTCCAGGAGAAGGAAGAGGGCATGGGACAGGAGACAAGGCTGCAGGGCCGGGGTGTGGGCCAGGCTGAGATGTGGGGGTCCCGATGTAACCAGGGCTCCGGCAGGGAGCAACGCTGTCGGACCTCTGTGAGCAAGGCTGCCCATCTGCCAGGTGAGGGCTGCAGGGGCAAGGCAGGGCTGACCGCTGTGCATTCCCGGGGCTGGTGGCTGTTGGGCAGACCAGGGTGAGCTCGAGGGGGACCTCTGTGAGCAAGGCTGCCCATCTGCCAGGTGAGGGCTGCAGGGGCAAGGCGGGGCTGACCGCTGTGCATTCCCGGGGCTGGTGGCTGTTGGGCAGACCAGGGTGAGCTCGAGGCTCCAGACTGGCAGGCCTCTGAGTGTGACTGGGCAAAGGAAGAGCCAGGGATGATTTCCAGATTTCTGACTTGGGTGCCGGCAGTTCTACTGACTAAAACAAGGGAGGTTGGGATTGGGAAGGGCTGGAGATGTGCTGCTTGGCTGGTTTCCAAACACTGGCCTTCTAGTCCTTGACCACGTCAGAGCAGGAGACGGGTGGAGCTGGAGATCCCCTAACATCTGCTGGTAACCCGGGGTTTCCTGGGGAAGTTCGTTTGGGGCTCCCCACGCCATCTGGAGCTGGGAGCCTGCAGTCTTAATCGGGCTGTGAGTGCAACATCTCTGCTCAACCCCGGGTTCTTCCACTCCAGGCTCAAGGGAGGCTTGGGAGTGTCCAGCTGTCTGAGCAGGTGGCATAGAACAGTTTTATTCAGCCAAGCTGCATATTAGCTGAGAGGAAAGCAGCTTTGGGAGACACCCAGTCTAGAAGTTTTGGGTCAGCTGATCAGAACGCACAAGGAGACATGCAGGGAACACGTGGCTGGGGGGGCACAGGGCACCCTGGCCTGAGCCCTTCTGGGAGGATAGGGCCTGGCAGAGTCACAGGCCACCTGGCTTATTGTCCTTGTTAAGTAACATCAGAGCCTTCCTCCAGCCAAAATGTGATGAGGCCCTTCTGAGACTCCCTCAGAAGCCTCTGGCTTCCAGGGCTTTTTCAAAACCTCACTGGAGTAACTTTCAGACGTCCATCTCCTCTCTGGGGGTTATTGGGAGTCCTGGGGTAGGAAACAGAGGGACTACCAGGCACACACACCTGTGGGCCGGGCACTGCCCAAACCTGTCCCAGCTCGCTCTGTCTGGGTAGCAAACCAGCCCCAGACCTCATGGCTGAAAACAACACCCGCTTCATGTAGCACATGATTCTGCTGGGCAGGGCTTATGTCCCAGCCTGCTTGGCTCCTCTCTGCTGGGCAGGTCAGGCAGCAGGCGAGTGGTCCCAGACCGCCAGCCTACCTCAGTTTCCTCCACCGGGCCAGCTCGCAGCCCCGAGGGCGAGTGCTTTCTTATCCTCTGCCTGCAGCCTTTTGTTCCCTGGTAGCCAGAGTCTGGTGAGATTGCAGTTGGCCTGAGGGGAGTGAAAAGACCCCTTTGGCCTCTGAGCTCTAGAAAGCCACATTCTGCTTTGGGAATAGGCCACAGCAAGGACTGGCCTCAGCTGGGCCTGTCTGAAAAGGTGGCCAGGGATGGAGGCTGGAGGAGCAGCCTCAGGAGATAACCACTGCTGCCTGCAAACCCCCCGAAAATCACCACACTGTTGACTCATACCCAGGAGCCATGCAACAGAGAAGCAGGCCCAGAGTGGCCTAAGGAGGCCCCTTCTCCAGTCAAAGGCCGCAGGTATGAGAGGGATGCGTGGGGCAGGGGCTCACTCAGACCCAGGCCCTTCCTTGACCTCCCCCGTACATGTGTTCTCTGGGCATGTCTGTCTCAGATGCTGGGCCTCCCCACACACCCCAAATCCACACATCTGTCTAGGGGTCTGGCCGGGTTTTCACACACTCTACTTGGTGCTGAGAATAAAGTGCACGCCTCAGCCCAGCCGGCCCTCCTGTCCCCTTCCCCTCTCCCTTCCCCCGTCCACCCCTGGCTCTGGAGCTTGTGGCCCTTTCCCCAGACTCTAGCCTGCCTCCTCCTCCAGGCCCCTGCCTTCCCTCTGTAGCATGTGCTGGCGCTTCTGCTCCCTCTCAGTACGTCAAGCATCAAGCCCTCCGTGAAGCCTTTGACCCTCTCCTGGCTACCTGCTGCCCTGACGTGGACACGAGTCTCCAACTCAGCAGGCGACACAGCTTGTCAGCAGCTGGGAAGGCCTCTCTACAGCACCTGTGGGGGGCGGCGAGGGGGAGCATTGTGGGAGGAGGGCTGGAGAATGAGTGAGATGTAATGACCATCACCAACTTGTGCAGTGTTTCCCACGCCTGTCCATGTCTCAGTGGGGGCAGCGCCTTGACTGGCTCACAAGGCGGGCTCGGCAACAGGGGAGTGTGGTGTACATAGAAAGAACGTGGACTCTGCAGGCCCGTGAGCCTTGCTGTATATCCCAACTCTGTCTTCTTTTGGCTGCCAGCAAAGGCCAACAAGTCCCTTTGGCCTGAGCCTCAGTTTCCCCATCTGCAGAGCGACTGAAGCAGTGTCCAGGATTTGTAGGGAACGTCTGTTTCCTGCTCAGCATCCACCTTTCAGAAATAGCTTCCCAAGTTTTCCGAGATGCCACCCCTCTCAGTGACTCCTCCCATTCCCTTCCTCACACCACTTTCACCTCCACAAGGGGAGAGAGCACCGGAGAGCCAGCAGAGGCATGCAGAGCCAAGGCATGGAGAGAGAGTGCATATAAAGTCACTGAGCACCTGGGTTCAGCCCTACCTGAATTGAGAATGAGCCAGCAAATTTCCCTTTTCAGTTGACTCTAGGAACTGGGTTTCTGTCATTTGCATCTGGGGAGTGAAGGAGATGCTATCTGGCATATAGCTCCCTGACTTCTCTTCTTTTCTCTGAGCCATCCAGGAAGGGGAGCACTGGCTCACGCTGATCCCCTACACAGGGCAGCCTTGGGAGCTGTCCAGTGCACAGCTGCAGACTCTGCCACTGGACTGGAGGGGAGACTCAGAGGTGGACTCCATAATGGGGAGGAGGGGACAGGCTAATGTAAAACCAGAGGTGCTGGTGCCTGGGGAAGATGTTTGGGGAGGCAGAGGAGCTTTCTGGAACTTCTTACACCAGGCTAGTTGGAAGTGAAGCAGTCTCACACCACCTCACCTGGTGAGATCCTATCCACCCTTAGAGTCCTGGCTCAGATACCCACACCTCTGTGCCCCCCATGTACACCCTCAGGTAGATGCTGATGGGCTCTTCCATGAGTCAGTCTCTACAGTGCTCACTGGAGGGGGTAGAGGCCAGGCCTGGGGGCTCCTGTGGGTGGGGTTCTGCTCGCCAGACCCCAGCATCCCCAAAGGACCAAGGTATGTTCAATTGTTTCTATCAGATTCTTTCTTCCTAATTGTTTTCTGTGGGCTTTGGATCGGGGTGAGGGAGTGAGCTGCTGACTGTACACAGGTCATGTGCAGAACCTTTTGCACACACAGGCAGGCATAAGCGTGTGAATGTGTATGCTGGCATAAACAGTGTCTCTGTCCAAGTATGCAAGCATGGGGGGCATGGGTCTGTGTGCACATTCCCATCTGTGCATGTATTATCCATACATGTGTGTACACATAGGCAACTGTGTATGTGCCCTGGTCTGTGTGCACATGTGCTTATGTGTCTGTGTGTGCATAGGTCTATGTGCACCTGTCCATCTGTGCATGCTCATGTCTGTGCATGGGGAGCCAGCCGTGCTCAGCACCTGCTGATGCTTATGGGCTCTCCCTAGACGGAAAGCACCCTCATGACTGAAGACAGAGGGAGATGGATGCAGGGAACTGATCACAAAGGTGATGGAGGAGCTGGAAACCCGAGTGGGGTGGTGCGATAGCCCAGGGATTAGCAGAAGTGGGACACTCCCATCACCCGGGGCTGGAGGGACAAAGAGGAGAGGCAGGACTACCAGGGGAAGCTGGCACCACAGGGTCCCTGCTCAGGGGAGCTGCAGTCACAGAGGAAACCCAGCAGCTGTAAGAGGACTGCCCGGGCAGAGAAGGGAGAAGTAGCCAGCTCTCCTGCCCTCCGGCCTTTGTCACTGCCTCCCATGGTTTCACACGTGGGGAAGTCAGAGGCCAAGGTGGTCTGAGAGCTGCTGCCTGACACCGCCCCTGCTGCAGAGGAGCGAGTCTGAGGAGAATGAGCACGAGAGGGACCTCGTGGGCCTGTTTGGGGTGCATTGAGCAGGCATGTGTGCCTCTGCTCAGATGGGTGTTCTGAACGATGGGTGTAAAGAGAAGGTGCGTAGATGCACCTGTGTTCATTTATACCTGAGTCAGCAGAGAGACTGGCTCTGCCTCAGCTGCCACCACCTTGTCCTCCCATGGCTACTGCCACTTCCAGGTGCAGATGCAGCTGGGGACACCCAGAGTCGGTCAGGCGGCAGGGAGAGGGGGCGGGAGCACCCAGGAAGAAGCAGAGTGGTCACTGTGGCTGCTACTGCCCGAGGTGAATCACTGACCTCCAGAGAGAACACACTTGGTGAAATGCATCCAAAAGCTTTTAAAGTACGCACGCTCACAAAGAAAAGGCAATATCCCAGACCCTCTGTGTGCTACTTAGAAGAGACAATACCTTGATTATGAGACACGTTGATTGAAAATGAAGGAACAGAAAAAGATGCACCTGCAGACTCTAAGGAAGGTGGAATGGCTACATTAGTATAAGACAAGTGGACTTCAAGACAAGGGGTACTGTGAGCAGCAAAGGGGACAGATCGAATAAGAAAAGGACAGCTCATGGGAGGACTCAGGAACACACATGCGCCTGACAGAAGAGCTTCAAGGTACATGAAACCAAACTGGCAGAACAGAGAGAAGCAATCACCAAATCCACAATCACCACTGGAGACTTAGGAACATGCACCGCCTCTGCCCAGCAGTGCCTGTTCTAGGACTGATCCTGAGGAAGCAGGAGTGCATGCAGGTGCTCCGTCCTGGGACATGTGTCCTGCATCTGCTCCATGACTGTCTCCCTTCATCAGGTGCAGTCCTGCAGTGCCCATGCAGCAGAGTGATGTGGAGATTTGGAGCCAGGCAGACTCGGCCCTGACTCTAAGCCCCGCTAGGTGGCCGAGGGACCATTTCCCAGCTGTAAAATGGGGGCAGTCATAGGCGCCATCTCCTAAGCAGGTTGTGACGACAGATGTGGCATGCTTAGTGCTAAGCAAGCAGGAGTGCAGGGGACCGCCACTCACATCCCTTCAGGGCCAGCAGCTGGGGTGCTGCTGGCGGACAGCCCTTGGCTGTGGGTCCTCTCCCTCCAGGAAGGGCTTAGGCTGGTGAAAACCACTTCACTAAAGGTCACGCCCCACAGGACCAGGGGGCTGTATCCAGTGACTGGTGATGGGGTGGGTGCAAGGCCACTTCCTGTGCTCCAACTTGGAGTAATTCAGAAGGGGCCTTCCCACCCAGGATCTGGGTGATGCCTCTTGAGGCTGTGTCACAGCCCAGCTCTCGCTCCATCCTCTGCCCCCTTCCCAGACCACATCGGTGTTGACCCAGACACTCCCTGATGAAAATCCTGCAGGCTTGTCTCCACCTCATAGTCTGCTGTTCAGGGAACCCAGTGAACCAACATTGTTATAATTATTATATCCTATGTGCTGTCAAAGCAATGGTAGTATCTGGTCCACTTCCTCACGGGCTTAGAGTCTGGCAGAAAGATGACATTCAGTTGTTGTGAGGCCCCCAAGGGGAGGCAAAAAAGCATACACACCCCGAGAAAAAGACCTGGAGGGCTGTGCACCAGCACGCTGCTGAGCTTTTCTCTGGGGACAGGATTATAGAAGTTGTGTTTTCATTTTTATAATTAACTGGATCTTCTGTTGTTCTAAGCTGACCCGAAAATTTAAAAAAAAAAAAAAAAACCCAGGCTAGATGCCTTCTGAATGTAAGTGGTAGATGTGGCCTTCTGCAGCCCAGCCCTATCAGGTCATGGCAGGGTAGTGGTTCTCTCTCCCAACGGACGTGGGGGCATTAGTGTCACTCAGGTCCAGCTGTTCAGCTCTTAGACAGAGCCTGGGTCTCCTTGAGTATGGTGCTTTCCCTCTGCCAAGCAGGGTAGGTGGAGGATAAACCTTGCTGAATAGGAGAAGCCGAAGAGGGAGAAGCTGAGTGGCCCAAAGGCACCCAGAGGAAGACCCCCAGGAGCCACTGGAATCACAGCAGCAGGAGGGTCTCCATTCGTTCATACCCTTCTGCATTCAGCAAGCGTCCACACTGAATGCCCACTCTGTGCAGCGACTGTTCTAGACACTAGAGATACAGCAGTGAGCAAAACAGAGGGAAAAGGCCGCCCTCAGGGAGCCTGGAGATCAGTGGGGAGGCAAGCCAGGTAACACAGACTACGCAGGATGGTGTGCAGTGGGGAGGAGCAGGGGCGGGGTGTGCTGGAGTGGGCAGGGCAGGGGCTGTGTCCCCTCTCCTTGGGGGGTTCCCATCCAGACACAGGTGAGCTGCCCACACCTCCCTGGCCCTAGGACCCACACAACCAAAGCCAGGCTGTTAAGGAAAAACAACTCCACCTCGTAAGTGATCACCTGCCTCATTAAATTTAATGGGCTGGTTACTCCTGTTAAATAAACACCAACTAATTATGAAAAACATATTTGCTGAAGTTTGACTATGGAACAGATGAACCAATTACATGGTTATTCAGCCTCAAAACATGCTCAGCAATGAAGTGGGGTGCAGGCCAGCAGCAGGGAGGGCTGGTGGAGAGCCTGGGATTCAGAGCTCCCATCCACTGTTTCCCACTTCCTTTCCAGAGCTTGGTGGGCCTCAAGAATGTCAGCATCCTAGAGAGTCAGCACCTGTGCCCACTCAGGTTCTGTATCAGTACCAGTGAGAGGACCCCAGCTCAAATGACTTGAGCAAAAAGAGTGTATGCTTGTGTGATTGAAAAGTCCAGAAGTAAGCTTCAGGCACAGCTGGATCTAGGAGCTTAACAACAGTTATTGGGACCTAGGCTCTCTCCTTCCAAATCTTAGCTCTGTTTTCCTCTGTGTTACCATTGTTCTTGGACTCCATGGGGTACCTCAGCAATTCTCACCTTACAGAGAGTTTACAGAGAGTTTCTCTTTCCCTTTAAGTTCCAGTTTTGTGTTTAAGGGCAGACAAAAAAATCACCCCAGAGCTAGCAAAGTAATATCAGAGAACTCTCAAGCAAGGCCAATAAACACGTGAAAAAAAGTTTTGCATCATTGTGACTTACCAGGGAAATCAAAGTAAAATCACAAAGGAACCCTCCACGTGCCCTCTGATGGCAGAAGCAGGCAGGACCGGCACAGTGCCAGGTGCCGGTGAGTTGGCAGTTCCTTACAGAGTTAGACATCCACCTGCACTGTGGAGCAGCAACGTCCTCCAGGATGGATACCCAGGAGGATGAACACGTGTGCTCTGTGAATTGTGTGTACGAGAGTGTTCGCCAGATTCGTTCATCACAGCCACAGGGCTGCAGCACCAAATGCCCCTGGAAAACAGAGGGGTTGAATCGCAGCCATTCATACAGCAAAGCGCTACACATGATGAGAAGAACAGGGAGGGCTCCCGGCAGTGACACGGACGAGCCTCGCAGAGACATGGCGCGAGAAGCCAGACGCAGGGGAATGCGTGGCTGTCCCAGCCTTCTGTCGCTCCTGACCCACGGCCACCAGCTTGGCAGCCTGCAGCAGCACGCATGAGCTCGCACGTGCCTGTGGGTCGGAGCCCTGGCGTGTCTTAGCTGTGTCCTCTGCCCAGGGTCCCACAAGTGAGGAGTTGAAACTATACCACCCCGGTTGTTGATTATTATGAATTAAAGGCACTCGAAAAACAGGAGGTGCAAAGAGATTATTCTGGCCTCTTTTCTGTTTCCCAAAAGCAGGGAGGAAATCCCTGCGTGCAGGCCGCCCTCCGGTACTAGGAGAGGCAACGTTCTCATCTCCAAAGAGAGAGCTTGGGACCCAGAGTGCGCCGCCGCTCAGACCTTGGCAGAATAACTCTTGTCTTTTAAGCCTCCCCACATAACTTAGTCGCTTCTTCACAACTGAATACTCTGTCTAACTCTAACTGCTTCTTTGGGTCATCATTTCCTTATAAGGGCTCCTGTGCCACATAAAACTCATATTATGCTTCTCTCCTGTTAACCTGTGTTAACGTCAGTTTAATGCTTGGACCCAGCCGGGACCCTAAGAGCGAGGTGGGATTTCTGTGTCCCCGNTCAGTTTAATGCTTGGACCCAGCCGGGACCCTAAGAGCGAGGTGGGATTTCTGTGTCCCCGTGCAAGGCTGCAGTTAAGGTGTGGCAAGACTCCATTGACAGGAAATTCAAGGACCAAAGACGGACATAACCCACTTATGGTGACGGGAGTCAGGCTGGTGGTTCTGGGGTGTTGGGGGGCGGTTATCGACGGGAGCCTCGGAGGGAGACTTTGCTTCTGGGTGGTTGCACATGTGCGAGCAGATGTGTGTAAGTGTAAAACTGCATTGAGCTGTATGTGTAAGGATTGTGCACTTTATCGTATGTGACTGAAGTAAAAATAAAGAAGGTGGGAAGAGAAAGGACAGGAGGAAGGAAGGAAGGAAGGGACGGTAGGTGGGAGGGAGGAGACGCAGAGAGGGATCTGGAGGTAATTTGTACCTCGAGATCTTCAGACAGTCTATTGGTTAGAGGAAGAAAGTGTGGCGGGGGGGACCTTACAAGGTTCGGGGCAGCGTGTGCAGTTCGTGTCTTTTGAGAAAACAGGGAGGTGGGGAGTGCTGGGTGTCTGCGTGTTTCTAGCAGCGCATGACTCTCGGCAAGGATGCAGGGCAGGGGCTGGAGAGAAACTGGCTTTTTACTGTGTGTCCTTTTATGCACTACTTGGATTTTTTCTTTTTACCATGATCATATATTTTAATAATTAAAACATCTGTTTAAGAAAAAGGCCAGACAATGGGAGGGTAGAGGGTTCTGGAGGTGGCAGCAGTGGTGGCATCAGAGCAGGTGTCCCCGTGCCCCCCCACCTCACCGTGTGCACTGAGAGGTGAGCGCAGCTGGTAGGAGTGAGAGGAACTTCTATCATCTGTTCCAGGGTGGGAACGTCGCTTGTATTTTCTTCACAGTGGCCACAGCAAAGGGTCAGTCACTGGGACAGCAGGCAGGGAGAGCACACCTGAGAATGCACACAGAGGAAGGTGAAACCAACAAGTGATACCTGCACTTCCGGTCAAGATGGCGGAATGGATGGTCCCAACCTCACTCTCTCCCACAAATCCACCAATTTACAACTATAAAAGAGCAACGACAGCCAAGCTGGGGCTGCTAGAGCTCAGGGGAAGAGGAGGAGAGACCTACGGAATGCAGGAAGGCCAGAGAAGCCACGATAAGAGAAAGAAAAACTGCTCTGACTGTTTCGAGCCCCAGCCACTTCAAGGCTGGAGCTGTTGAGCACACAGAGCAGGAGCGGGTAAAAGCTGCAGCTGTGCCCTTCAGATGGAGTTGCTTGGAGGCAGCAGGGGAGAAGAGGGCCTTGGTGGCCCCCAGGCCAGCGAGAACCCTAATAAGGTTCCTATGGACCCACATGGGAGAAAGGAGCTACAACAACTGAAAAACAGGCCAGTGAGTCATCACAAGGGACCAGAGCATGGCCTGTCCCACGGGAAGTGTTTGGAGCACAGGCGGTGGGAGAGACCGGCCACTGGGGGAACACTGGGGCACAGCAAGGACAGCTGATCTGCCTCTCAATCAGCACAGGACCACTCAGCAGAGATTGGTTGGGAATATAGAACTGTAAGGGGTACAGTTTGATGAAAAGACTCAGGCCCAGACCAGAGTTTCCACACAACCCAGGTGTACCGGATCTCATGAGACCCAGAAATACCTACAAAGTCAACTATTAAAACCTGAGCTGCACAAAAAGCCTTCCCCAGAGAATCAGCAGCAAAGCAGCAATTTAGCTCAACCACAGAGCTCAAGTACTGGTCCCTGCAGGAAGTTCCCCCATTTTAGAAGTAAGCAAAGGACAAAAAATTACTTCCAGAGCAGGATTTAAGTGGGGGGAGCAGGAAATAACCCAACACAGAACTGAAAGAAAAAACAAAGTACCCGCAACCAGGGACAAAGTTTGATATTAACTAGTAAAGGTCTCATTTCACCAAAGAACAACCATAATACCTAGAAGGACCAGAAGTCCCCTGTACTACCAAGCTAGAAAGCAGGGAGGGCTGGGAGCCTCAGCCATTCCCCTGATATGTACAACCTGTCCCAAGAGTGGGGGCCTCAGGCCTCGGCTACAGCCCCCAACAAGTGCAACCACCCCAGTGATGACCACCAAGCTGCCACAGGAAGTGCCCCAGGCCCTCCTGAGCCAGGGCGGTGGGGGGCTGAGGGCCTTGGCCACGCCACCTGACATGTGCAACCAGCCCACAACGACCACCAAGCCATAGCAAGAAGGGCCCCAGGTTCTTGAGCTGGGGTGGTGGGGGGG
>NW_007727236.1:214766-225195 GCF_000696425.1 Galeopterus variegatus
GAGGGCCTTGGCCACGCCACCTGACATGTGCAACCAGCCCAGCAACGACCACCAAGCCATAGCAAGAAGGGCCCCAGGTTCTTGAGCTGGGGTGGTGGGGGGGTGAGGGCTTTTGCCAAACCCCCCTGACATCTGCACCCAGCCCAGCAATGACGAGCCACCACTGGAAGCTCTCTGGTCTCCCCTGTGGGAACGAGGGGGGTGTCACTGGCCTCAATCCTACCCTCCTCCTTCCTCCTTCTTCTATCCCATTTCTTTCCCCTTTTTCCTCTACCCCTCCCTCCCAACTACTCCACAACAACATCCTAGAACCTAAAAAATTAATATTAATAAAATAAAAAAGCAATTAAAGAAATGACACCTGGTGACATTACTGGAGCCCCTGGATCCAGCTGTGCCTGAAGCCACATGTGCCTTTCAGAGAGTCAGTGCATGTGCCTTTGGATGAGCAGAGCTGGGTTTTGTCAAGGCTGGATGTCAGCTAGGCTGCACCTGCACTGTCCTGTCTATTGCTTATGTCTGTTGTCCACTCCGATGGGCTGTTAAATATTTTGAATGTCATTTTGGTGTTTGTCCCTTGAACCAAAAAATCCCTGCCTGTCCTGGTGGGGGTTTCCAGTACATGGGGCTTGGGGATAGGTGTGTGTTTAGGTCCCAGTCCCTGTCCTGCCCTGCCCTGCTGCTCCCTCCTCCCTGGGCCCATGCCCTCCCTCGGGGCTGGCACCTGGCACAGCAGGTGCCCAGGAAGATGGGCTGTGTGGCTGGCTATGGCTGTACCTGCTAGGGGCTCAGGAGGGATGGGCTGATCCCTCCTCACACATTCCCTGTGGAGCCCAGCCTGAGCTGGGTCCAGAAGCCGATGGTGGTGTCATGTGGTGAGGTGCAGGGCCCATGAGTCCAGGGCTGCCCCTGACTCGGGCGAGGTGGGCAGGTGCTTCCGGGCAGACTTCCCAGAAGAGGAGCCTGGGCCAGGGCTGGAGGTAAGGTCAGCAGGGTGACCTCAGGGAAGGAAGTAGACCCGGAATAGAGAGAACAAGTATGACATGCACAGCTCGTGGTTAACAAGGGAAATCACAAAGACCCCTGCCACCCGTGAAAGAGCATGGGGGGCAGGAAGAGATGCCCCCACTCTGCAGTTCAACACCCCGCCCTGCCAGCCTCTCTTCCTGCCCCACCCCTATGCTTCATCATGGGGGTCGTGACGTGTGGTGGCCCAAAGCAGCTTGCTCGGCATGTCTCTTTACTTCCTCATACCTCAGTTTCTCCTTCTGTGAATGGTGAACGAGGTGCTTCAGAGCGAGATCAGCCCTTCACGGTGGCCCCAGAGCCACACAACTTGCCCCATGATCCTGCAAAGGCACTGAGGTTGGTGTCTGTAGGGGAGCCCAAGAGGGACTGGCCCCTGTGTTTCTGCCCTCGAAACCTGTGCTCTTTTGGATGGACGGAGCCCCCGGCTGCCATGGTGGCCATTCCTTCCCAGGGAGGGTTTGCCCAGGAGGGGTGATGCAGGGGGAGACGGGGACTTAGAAAAGACATCCCAGAAATCCCAACTTCCTTCTGCATCCCCACTCCACCCTTGAACCTAACCAAACCGGTAGTGCAGGCAGCAGCCAGCCACAGAAGTGATCCTGCAAAGGCACTGAGGTTGGTGTCTGTAGGGGAGCCCAAGAGGGACTGGCCCCTATGTTTCTGCCCTCGAAACCTGTGCTCTTTTGGATGGACGGAGCCCCCGGCTGCCACGGTGGCCATTCTTCCCAGGGAGGGTTTGCCCAGGAGGGGTGATGCAGGGGGAGACGGGGACTTAGAAAAGACATCCCAGAAATCCCAACTTCCTTCTGCATCCCCACTCCACCCTTGAACCTAACCAAACCGGTAGTGCAGGCAGCAGCCAGCCACAGAAAGGTGGGCTTGGGGCCAGGAGCTCTCTGCAGGTGGGTCTGAGATCCAGGCCCCAAGAGTCCTTCCTGCCTGCTAGGTGGCAGATCGGGTTTTCTGTCTACACTGGCTGACCCCCGGGCGGTGAGGTAGTGTTTGCTCCCTAGCTCTCTCCCTCTCCCTGACCCGCTTTCTGGCCTTGGGGGCTCTGAGCTGGCTTGTAGGAAGTCCAGCTGCCCTGAAGCCCGTGTGCTGGAGAGCCTGTGGAAAGGCCACATGGAGGCGGAGAGCAGTGCCCAAGGCACACTAGTCCCCAGAGAGTCTCCCCAGCCCAGGCACCAACACGCAGGTGACGAGCAGGTCCCCGCTGAGGCCTCAGACACTGTGGGGCAGAGACCAGCCTTTCTTGCGGTGCCCTCTGAACCCCCACAGAAGGCATGAGAGATGAGGAGCAACTGCTGCTTAGCCATTGCATTTTAGGATTGTTGGTTCTGCAGCACTGGATAGTGAAAACACCCCATAAACCCCCCCAGTCGCCCCGCTTTCTGTCAGGAAGTGCACACATTACAGGACACGTTACAGGGTTCCTGGCTTCGTGGGGCTTCCATCTGGGGTGATGGACGATAAACAGCTAAATGGACAGGGAAATGCCAGGGGATCCATGTCACAGTGAACATAAGTGGGGGATTCAAGTGGTGCATCTCACACTGGTCACGGGCGCTCTGAGGACGTGGGGCGGCTCTGAGGCTGGCAGGATGAGGGGACAGCCCAGATCCCCCCAGCCACCTGGGGCCCCACAGGGCGGAACCCCCACAGCAGAGCTGGGCCGGGTGCAAAGGCAACAGCTCAGGTATTTTTTTTTTTTAACTTTTTACTTGGAAATAATTATAACCTGTAACAACAACAGATTCACAGGGAATTGGAAAGATAGTAGATATCTGGGTACCCTTCACTCAGTTTCGCAGCAGAGCTGGGCCGGGTGCAAAGGCAACAGCTCAGGTATTTTTTTTTTTTTAACTTTTTACTTGGAAATAATTATAACCTGTAACAACAGATTCACAGGGAATTGGAAAGATAGTAGATATCTGGGTACCCTTCACTCAGTTTCCTCCAGTGGTTACACCCTGCATAACTACAGCACAACATCACAACCAGGACACTGATGTTGGTGCAATGAGTGTGTCAGTTCTGTGTCATTTCATCATGTGTGTCCATCTGTGTAACCATCACCAAGATCAAGATACCAAATGGTTCTCTCATCCCAAAGAGCCCCTCGTGCTGCCCCATCATCCCTAACCTGGTAACTCATAATGTTCTCCTTTTCTAAATTTTGTCATTTCAAAAAAGTTACATAAATGGAATCCTACCCTTCATGTTTTCTGTAATTATTGATATTAATATGACTCATCTGCCATTTTATTTTTTGCTTTGTTTGTTCTCGTTTATTTTTGTGTGGTTTCTCTCTCTTCTTTCTTCTTCCTGTGGGTTACTTGACCATGATTTAGCACTGTCTTCTGGCTTACCTGGTGTTTTCAGTGCATCTCTCTGTACAGATTCCTAGCAGTTGCTCTACCACACTGCACATGCATACTTACCACAGTCCACCCCTGTCCATGTTCTCCCAACTCAGGTGGCTTGTAGAAACCTTATCTCTCTTTATGTCTTTCCCCCTCCCTTCTTTATAATATAATTTATCTTAAATATTTCTTTGTATTGAGACATCAGGAAATGTTACAATTTTTGCTTCAACCATCAAGTGCAATGTAGAAGCCTGAAGAGATGGGTCTATTGTATTCGCCCTTAGTTTTGCTCTTTCCGTGATTCTTTCTTTTTGATGTCCCAAGATGCCTTTTAAAATCATTTTCTTTTTGTATAGAGAACACACTTGGGCCATTCTTTCAGATGGCCTGCTGGGGACAAACTCTCTTACTTTTCCTTCACCTGAGAAGGTCTCCATTGCCCCTCATTCCTGAAGGATAGTTTCACTGGGTATAGAATTCATGATTGACAGTTCTTTTCTTTCAGCACTTAAGAATGTTGTTCCACTTCTTCCTGGCCTCCCTGGTTTTTGATGGGAAATCCACATTATTTTGAATTGTTTTCTCTCACAGGGAAAGTGGTATTTCTTCATGGCTGTTTTCAAGATTTTTTTCTTTTTCAGTTTTTAGAGGTTTGACTATAATATCTTGATGCGGATTTCTTTAGGTTTATACTGTTTGAGATTCATTCAGCTTTTTGAATTGGTAGGTTTATGTCTTTTCCCGCATCTAGGGAATTTTCAGTCATTATTTCTTTGAATGCTTTTTCGGCTTTGCCCTCTTGCTCCTATCATTCTGGCACTTTGATGACAGGAATGTTAGGTCTTTTTTATGTCCCAGAGTTTCCTGGGGCTCTGTTCCTCCCACCCCACCCCCATTCTATTTTCTCTGTTTTTCAGAGTGGGTAATTTCTCCTATTCTATCTTCAGGTTCACTAGGTGTTTCCCCTTCCCCTTTGTTCTGTTGTAGAGACATCCATTGCAATTATTTATTCCAATATATATATTTTTAAAAACCTCTGAAATGTCCATTTGGTTCTTCTTTATAACTTCTATTTCCTTTCTGAGATTTTCTGTATTTTCATTTATTTCAAGCATGTTTATAACTGCTCATTGAAGCATCTTTTATGATGGCTGCTTTAAAATCCTTGTCAGATAATCTAACATTTGTGCTATCTCAGTATTGGCGTCTGTTGATTGTATTTTCTCATACAAGTTGAAATTTCCCTGGTTCTTTCTATGACAGGTGATTTTTTTATTGGATCTTGAACATGTGGAGTATTGTGTGTTGAGACCCCAGATCACATTTCAATCTTCTGTTTCATAGCTGGCCTCTCCTGCCCCATACTGGTGGTCACAGAAGAGTTCTGCCCCATTTCTATCAGGAGCAGGGAGGGAAGTCCAGTTTCCCCATATCAGCCCAGGAATTCTTAGTACAAGGAGAAAATGTGGGCTGCTTCCCCCATCTCCAGGGGAGCCAGGAGGCTGGTCTCTTGCTGCTCTGATTCTTGGGGCTGCACAGGCAGGGCTGCTTGGCCTTGCAGAGGGGTGTTGAGGATGGCTTATCTAGAGGCTGTGGCCCTGGAGGGGGCTCCCATGCTGGGGATGTCAGTGGTGACCTGGCTGTGAACCCAGGGTGATGAGCACTGCTCTGGGAAGGTGTGTGCCATGTGCAAGCTGAACTACGCCAGGGATCACACACTGGAGGCCTGCTGGCCAGGCTCTTCTCACCCGTGTGTCTTGTTCATGCAACGCTCTCCCAGTGACACATCGATGCTTTGCACAGAGCAGCTGCCCTCCAGCTCCCTGCTGGCTTCAGCCCCAACCAGCTCTACACTAGGCCAGTTGCACTATTCACCTCCTTAGCCACTTGGCCCCTGAAGTCATCTGAGTCTGCAACCCTGGGACAAGGCAATGACAAGTCCTTCCAGTGCTTCTGGGGAGTATGTGTGGGCGTGTGGGCACTCTGCTACTGCGTCTTTTGTGCAGTGTAGCATTGACAGTGACCTCTTGTGTCTCCAAGGCGGAGGGTAGAATGGTGACAGATAGGAGCCCAGACTGGTCAAAGCTGGCACAAAGAGGGACAGGAAGCCGAGGAAGGCTCACGGGGTGAAGAGGGGGCTATAGTGAGGGAAGCTTCCTGGAGAAGGGAAGGAGGAGCTTGGGTCTTGAAAGATGAAAGCTGGAGGTGGGAGCACTCCTGGTCAGGGGACATGGCATGGGGAAAGAGTGGAGGTGTCTTTGGAGCAAGAATTCA
Source organism: Galeopterus variegatus (assembly GCF_000696425.1). Taxonomy (NCBI): domain Eukaryota; kingdom Metazoa; phylum Chordata; class Mammalia; order Dermoptera; family Cynocephalidae; genus Galeopterus; species Galeopterus variegatus. The sequence continues at coordinate 220,436 of NW_007727236.1, forward strand.
GTATGGCAAGAGCATGCAGGGAGAGAAGCAGTTAGGAGTTGGTGGCCTGTTGGCACCATGGGGCCCTGAACGTGGGCATCCCCATGCTGCCCCACTGGCCACACGGCAGAGCATGGGGGTTAAAGTGGCCTCTGCAGAGCCATGACACCAGCTCTGGAAACAGCTCTGCCACCGCCCAGCTGTGGCCTTGGGCAGGTCACTTCATCCCCGGGCTGCTGCGTCCACACGTGTAGAGTGGGGACAGCAATATACCCACCTCACGGAGGAGTTTATGTGGTTAGCAGGCAGACTGCACCTTGTGTGTGCTGAGCACTTCGTTGAGCTGGGTGTGTGGGAGGGTGGACAGCGGGCACTATGCTGGCTGCAGAGGGAGCATGCTGGGGATGCAGGGGCATCTGGGGCACTTGGCCTCCCCTGCATCCAGGCCCGCTTGTTTTGATAACCACATCTGAGTTTTCTTTGGGAAAGCCACCTCCCTGATCCCACCCCCTGGCCCGGAGAGGTCCCGGATCCCTGCCCTGACCACGGTGACTTGTCCCAGGAGACTGTGCAACAGCCTGGTTCACTGAGGCTCCATTCTGGGAATTCTCCTGGACCTATGGGGAAAGAAAAGCTCAGAGCTGCCGAGGCCCCAGGCGCAGAAGGCCTGCATGGGCATGAACCCAGCCAGTGGCCAGCACAGCCCACGGATGGTGAGAGGGCTCCAGGGCCCAGTGGCCATGCTGTGTCTAGGACCCTGCCTGTCTGACTCTCTGCTCACCTGAGCCAAAAAATGCCCTCAAGCCTAAGCCCTGTTGAGTTTCCATTTCCCGTCACTTGTAGCCAACAGTGCCTGACTGATGTAGTGAAGGTGGGGAGGCAGATAGTGGAAGAGGCTTTTCATTAGGGCCCGCACCCAGGCTGAGCCCTTCTACTGGGGGAGGACCAGGTGAAGCCTTGGAGTTTGAGGATGGGGTCTGTGAGCACCCCCATTGGCATCACTTCTGGCCCTTGGGACAGTCTCTCCCTCCACTGGCCCCCTGGTGCCCTCTGTGCCAGCAGCTCCTGTGGGCTTTGGCTCACAGCATGTCCCCACAGGGGAATGTGAGGGGGAGCCGGGATGACCGTGGCACTCCATGCTGAGGGCCTGGCCAGGGCACATGCTTGTTGGATGCCAAGGAGCTCCCAGGGAGCACTGCTAGTGCCAGGCCACAGGCACAGTGACAACAAAGTGTACAAGCTCTGATCCCATAAACAAGGAGGCTGAGGGACCTGGCGGTGACGGTGGAGTGGTGATGCGGGAGGCTGAGGCAGGGCCACCCCCTGGTCTCCCCAATGAGAGGATGGATAGAAGTGTTGCAGACAGAGGGGGAGGGAGAGCTTGGTGTGCTGGAGGGACAGGGAGGCTGGCGTGTGTGTGTGTGTGTGTGTGTGTGTGTGTGTGTGTGAGCTTGCATGTGTGTGTGTGTGTGTGTGCATGTGTGTGCTTACATGTGTGAGAGTATGGAGGCATTTTGTGTGTTAAAGGCAGCCACTGGAGGGTCTGAGCAGGGCAGGATCCCCACCCACTGTCCTCTCTCTGGGCCGCAGTGTGGAGAGCTGAGTGGGGAGGGGTGGGTGGAGGTGGTGACCAAAAGTGGCCTCTGTGTCCTCCGGCTGGAGGTGACAGGAGTGGAGGAGATGAGAAATGGGTGGGTCAGGAATACTTGAGAGTGGTGGTGCCCATTTCTGATGTGGGGTGAGGGACAGGAGGAGCCAGGAGCCCCCAGCATTGAGCCTGGTGTCCAGGGATCAGAGGGCCATCCTGGGGGCCTGGGGCCTGGACCCTCCCTGCTCCTCCTGGGATCCTCCCCACTCAGCAGCAGTGGGGCTGCTTCCAGGAGAGAGGAAGGCCATGAGCTACTTTTGCAGAGAGTGCCGAGTCATATGAAAGCAGACGTGGCCCTTGGAGCTGCTCCAGTGGCAGGAACACAGGAAGGCACCAAAACAACCTCCTCTGCAGACGCCCCTAAAGGGGACCATGTTGCTAGGAATCCTCCTGTACCTCCACAAACTCCCCTGCCCTCTGAATGGCATCAGAGAACCCAGTGGGAGGAGCCCAGCAGCGCACTGGCTCACTTCCCCGCTGTCACATGGGGCCAGGGGCCCATGGCATGGGTTCCAATCTTAGTTCCAGCTGTCATACCTGCTCTGACTCCCCATCTGCTGTGGTCCCTCTCCGGGGGCAGTGTCAGGGCCCACAGAGGTTGCCGAGGAGCTTAGCACTGAGCCAGAGGGCGAGTGCTGCTGAGGTCAGGCATGCAAGGACCCACGCCTGCAGTGCACCAGTGGCATTTGCATTTGCATTTTCTTGCCAAAGCCTGCTGGCTGGGTCTCCTCATCTTCCTGTTGGGTTGTAGTCTTTTCCTTGTTGATTCTTGGGAGCTTTTTATATATTCTGCACTCACTGTCTTTGTCAATTATATGCATTGTAAGATGTTTCCCTAGATCCTGGCTTGTCTTATCTCCTTTTTTGTAACTTTAATGAACAAAAATAACTGATTTCAATATAGTCAAGTTGATCCATATTTTCCTTTGTTTATTTATCTTTAACATCTTGTTTAAGATGCTAGGGAGAGGCCCTAGCCCCAGGTCACAAAGGTAATCTGCTCTGCTGTCCTCTAAAAGTCTCATAGTTTTCTTTATCCCACTGGGGCCTGCTGTCCACCCGGAACTGGTGGCTGTACCTGATATGGGGTAGAGAGAGGTACGTAGTTGGATATTCATTTTGGAAGTTCTTAAATTTTTTTCCTTGGCAGCTGGCTGGTATGGAGATCTGAACCCTTGACCTTGGGGTTACAAGGCTGTACTCCGGCCACGTGAGCTAACTGGCCAGCCCATCATTTTTACGTCTGGCCACTGTTGACTGGGGAGTGGACAGAAAAGTGTTACCAAGTACAAGCAGGGAGAGCAGAGAGTAGGAGCTGCTTCCTGAGAAGACCAGAGTGGGGATGGGGGGATCAGGAAGAGCCCACGGGCTGGGGGACATGGGGGCTGGGGGAGGCAGGGGCTGGTCCAGGAGAGCCTAGTTGTGTGCCTAGTTGTGTGACCTCGGTGATGTGGTGTACTTTGCAGAGATGGGAAGAATGGGGGCGGGGGGCCTGCCAAGTCAACAATGAACTTGGTTCTAGCCACTCAGAGTCCAGCAACTCCCAACGCAAGCTTCCCCAGAAGATGGCTGTAGAGAGGGGGCTGGGCCTCAAAGGAGAGACCTGGGCTCTCTTGGACACTCAGGGAGTGCCTGCCTCAGCAGTCTTGTGGAGGACAGGTTGACAAAGGAGATGGGGCAGGATTAGGCAGAGAGCTGAGGACAGCCCTGGGACAGGTGAGCAGGGAAGACACGGGAAGACTTGGATGACATTTTCTGAGGCCCACTGTGGCCTTCACACGCACTGTCTCCTTGCCACAGCCTTGCAGATGGGTCTCTCAGTTCCCCTTCACGGATGAGGGAAGAGAGGCTCAGAGAGCAGATAGGACTTGCTCCACATTAACCGGCCATGGCGTATCCGCAGCCATGTGTGCGTGACTCAGAAGTCCATGAGAAAGGAAGGGTCTCGGTGGTGTCTGCCAGGGTAGCAGAGTGGCTGGGTCGAGACCACAGACTCTGGAGCTACACTGTGGGGCTGGCCTCCCAGCTCTGCCACCTACCAGCTGGGGAACTTGGGCAAGCCACTTCACCTCTCCAGCCTCAGTTAACCCATCTGTAAAATGTAGCAGAGCCTTGTGTCACATCAGCATTACGTTAATGCTTCTTCAGTAAAACTGTAAGTATAACTTTAGAAAAGATGTTCATCCTCATTCAGGAACGTGCAAATTAAAACCACAATTAAAAACCAGTTCATACCACCAGACCCCCAAAGACTCAAGAGTGCCAAGTGCTGGCCACCTGACGGCAGGGGCTGGGCACGTGGGTGGGGCTGTGGCTTGGGAAAACTGTCCTGAGGGTCCACTAGAACTAAACATGCACGTCACCCAGACCCTGCAGTCCACCATGGGTCTAAACGTGCCCACCAGGAGAGATGCGCAGGACACTCATCACACCTTTGTCCCTTATGGCCCCAAAGGAGGGACAGTCCTGCGTCCATCGCCGAGAATGCATGATCAGTGAGTGGCATGATGCGGTGGAGCCCTAGGACACCCTGCCCACCAGCAGCTGCACACGCGTCCCTCACGGGCGCGGAGAGAAGCACACGTGCGTGATCCCATTTCTTCAAAGTCCCAGAACAAGCCACACAGAACCACAGCCGTTCTGGGACACAAAGGTCACACCCACAGGAAAGCCAGGAAGAGAGGAACACAAAGCGGTGGGGGCTGCCCCTGGGGAGGGAGCCCCAGCCCTGGCGGTCCCCACCTCCTCTGTCTGAACCGCACAGCGGGGCTGCAAAGGCGGCCTGTGCGCTCCGGCGCGGGCCCTCTGTCCCTTCGCTTCTGCGCCGGGGCCGCCCGGCCTCTGGCTGCTCCGGGACGCACAGGCCACTGCGCGTGCTGCAAGGCACCGTGTCCGCCACGGACCCACGGGCACATGGGAACGTCCCGGGGCCAGGCCTCACTTTATCCTTCCTTGGACGGAGGCTGTGCTCCTAGCCCGAGCACACAGAGGCCGGGGCCTGCACACAAGGACGCGGGGTCTCCCGGGACGCCCCGCCGCGGTCTCCCGGCCGAGCGGTTTAAAGCGGGCGGCAATATCACTCTTTGAAGGCTCCCGTGGGCCCCGGCGGGCGCTCGGTGCGGGGCAGAGCGCC
>NW_007727236.1:226195-301979 GCF_000696425.1 Galeopterus variegatus
TGGAGGCGGGCGCGGCGGGGAAGAAGAGTGCGAGCGACCCCAAGGAGGCCCCTGCGCCGCCGCCGGAGCCGGGCTGGGCGGCGAGAGAGGCGCCGAGGGGCTGTTGGAACCCGGGGCTGCCCGGGCTCGTCTGCGGGGTGCCGGCCACGCCCCTTGAAAGGAAGGGGTGTGCTGGGGGAGGGGCGGGCCGGGCTCTGCCCCCCAGTGGGCTCCCTGGCTGCCCACCTGCTTTTACGCTGAGGCTGCTTCTCAGGGTCGGGCGGTGGGGGCTGGGGTTCAGCCTTTGCGCCCATCTCCCGAGGAACGCGCCCTAGGTCCGCAGGGCTCCTGCTGGTTTGGGGTGTGCGGGAGAGGCCAGGTGCGGCGCCCAGCATGCCGAGATCCTGCCACCCCTTCAGGAGCGGCAGGCCCCTGGTGGAAGCAGACGCGCGCTCCCGCACTCTCCTTCAGGGCCGGGCTTCCAATCCGTGGGAGGGGGTATGGTGGCCCCAGGAAGAGTGTCAGGCAGAGGGGACCATGTGGGCGGAGGCCTGGGTGTGTGGAAGCGCTGAGGTGTATGCTCTGGGGGTGAGGGACAAACGAGGTGCGCGTGGACACAGCAGATGGCCCTTTGCTGGACTCCTGGGCCCCCCAGGTCATTGCCTGCATGTTTGAGCCCACTGGAATCTTCTTGTGTGTGGAGCAGCTTAGAGCAGCTGGCCAGGAGGAGGGGGCACCCAAGGGACACCCGGGTGGTGGGCACTTTTTCTGAGGAGCAGAATTCCAGGGCCTCCAGATCCTGGTCCGGTTGGACTGGTGGGGAGCAGGGCCGCTTGGGATCACCTGCTGCAACCTCCGCTGAGGGGAGGTGGGGGTGGCAGGAGCAGCCCTCTCCCCAGGTTGCTAATGGGGAGCCACCGAGTGGGATGACAGTGTCTTCCCTGGTCCCCACTCCCCAGCCTGTCCAGCCTCAGGAGGGTCCGGAGAGGAGGGCAGGGGGGGTGGGTTCTCTCTCTGTGAAGGCTCTGAGGGCCTTTGTTTCTCAGGGTGAGGAGTCTTGTCGTAGTCCAGGGCTGGTAGAGGAGAAGGGAACTCCTAGTTCCAGTGGAGGGCCGATCCCATCCTGTTCATATTCCATCCTTTGGGACGTGGCCCCCACCTGCCTGTAGCCTGGTCTCTCTCTCCTTGGCCAGCCCTGTTTGGTACACCCAGCCCCCGTCCAATTTCTCCCTCCTGGTCTGGCTCTGACTTGGCCCGCACAGCTCTCTGTCCATGCCTGGAAACTGTAGCTGTTTTAACTGGCCCCTCTGCAGGTCCAGCAGCTTCACACGCGAGGCCTTCACTCCTGCTGTTCTGCCACCCAGAACATACCCCCCACCCCCAGCTCCGTGAGCCTGGTCCTTCCAGAATGGGTGGAAAGGCCCACTGGGGGGCCTGCCCAGGCCATGGGGGCCAGCTCTGCTCCCTTGTCCTTCTGCACAGAGCACAGCATCTGTGGTGCAGTGCCACAGCCCAGCATGCCCCTGGTACCCAGGCTCAGCTTTGGAGTGAATGCATCTTTCCTGGGCAGACCTGAGGCTATGGGAATTGAGCCTCAGCAGTTGGCATCCAGTGTTGGGTGTCTGCAGAAGCTTGGGATTTGGTCCCTGCCCTGCCAGAACTAGCTGGGTGACCTTGGGTCTGAGTCTTGAGTTCCATATCTCTAAGGTACAAGAAGTGATCCAAGCATCCTCACTGACCTAGGTTAGAGGGTGGGCATGAGAGACCTTGCCCTGGGCTTGGGACTCCCTCTCCTGGCTGGCAGCCTTGGGTGGGGTGGGGGTGGGGGAGTGGGCCAAGGGCCAGGCTAGAGTTTGGATAGTGGCTTCTTCAGCTGGATTCCTCCTGTTTAATATAAAGAGTAGGGCCCGTAATTGCATTAAGACGTGTATAATTATCCGGAGGAGGGGAGAGCCCAGCCCTGGTAATTGCAGGCCTGCTTTGAACTGGTATAAACGGTGAGTGATTCATGTTTTCTTTGGAGTTCACATGTGCTCAGCCTCAGCCCTGGCCCTGCTGCCACCTCAGGACACTGTTCTTTGGCTCCCTGGTCTGCCCTGGGCTCCTTAGTGGGGGATGGTCAGTGGGGGGTGGAGCCCTCCTCTCCTGGCCACCTGGGGAGACCCCTGTAGCAAGGGTCTTGCAAGGCGGCACAGCCCCGATTCTCCTGCTCTGGGGTCCAGCCAAATCTCCTCACTTACCCAGGCCTCAGTTTCCCCACCTGAGCAGTGGATGTACACTGTGGGTGGGGAGTGCAGGCCTGACTGGCCCCTCCGTTTACCTGTGCATTCATTTGTTCATTCACAGGTATTACCAAGCCCTCCTGGGTCCTGGCCTTGGCTTTGGGGATGTGGTGGCAAAACACACAGCACCAGGCCCAACTCTCACAGCTGCCGTTCCGGTGGGGAAAAGGAAAACAATGAGAAGCAGAACCCGCTAGCACCTGCTAGAGTCCTGTGCCACACGTTAAAGCAGGGTGACCGTGGGAGAATGAGCAGTCAGGGGACACAGCTGGCACCTGAGCAGGGGTGGGGGGCAGGGCAGAGCAGCCCCCACAGAGACTGACGGTGCTGTGGCCAGCTTCCTGCCTAGACTTGGCAGAAGGCCTCGGCTTCTCCACCTGTGAAGTGGGGCATCGTGGGAGTGTGAGCCCTTGGGCGTCTGCTGCAGTCAGGGCTCAGCACTGCTGCATGGGGGCTCCAGCCAGGAGGGGGTTGAGCAGCCTCCAGCATATCAGGCCAATCCAGGGCATGCCCTGCTGGTGCCAAGAGGAGGCGCCACAACCTTCCTTCTTCCATCCATGGGAGAGGAGCTGTTGTTAACCCCCTTTCACACGTGAGCGAACTGAGGCTGGCAAAGGGGAGTGCCCTTGTCAGGGCCGCATGGCTACAGGATGGTGGAATCTGGATTGAACCCAGCACCTGGCTGCCAGCTGCTGGGCTGGGGGGAAGTGAGACTTTTTCAGAGGTGGTAGGGGGCCACAGCAGGATTCGGGCAGCATTGACCTTACATGCAGGTTAAACAGCTGGCCCAAGCTGCTGCAGTGAGGCCTGCCTCTAGGTCCAGGTAGGATGGATGGGCAGTGTGCAGGAGGTGAGCCCAACCCAGAGAGTGAGGGCAAGTGTCGTTGAGGTGCCTGGCCCTGTGGAGTAGACAGTGCTGGGGTGTGGTGGGAGGGGCAGGTTGGTGGTGAGCCTCTGTCCAAGGGGCGCAGGCAGGTCACATGTGGAGTCTGGGTGGAGACAGAGGTGCTGAGGCTGGGGCTCAGGGAGCGCCCACCACCTTCCCTTTGGAGAAATTCCTCTTTCCTTGGAGTTGGGTGTGAGGCCAGGGTTTGGAGGGAGAAATGAAAGGCAGGGGCTGGGGCGACCAGGGAGCCTGGGAGAGGCAGTGTGTGGGCATGTGGGTGGCAGTGCACACAGCTTGGCTTCTGGATCCTTGGAGTGTAGATCTCCGGGTTCAGCAAGGGGTGGGGCCATGTTAGCCAGTGAGTGGCTCCAGGGCCAGGATGCCTCTCACCTGGCTGTGCATCTTGGTGTCTTGGTGGGGCTGTCGGGGTGTTTGGGGGAGTACCCACGACGTTGGAGAGTGCTTGGAGGGTGTTATCGGTGGACACCAGCCACACTGGGCCCGAACTGTTTCTGGGGTGCAGAACAGGGCCCTGTCCTCATGGGGCATGTGCTCTACTGTGAGGACAGGGAGCTTGGCAGAGGCCTGTGGGGTGGGATGGGATGGTGACAAGTTCCAGGGGAAGGGCTACCCTGATGTCATGTGCATTCAGCCTTGGCGCACACCCTGCCTTCTGCCCAGGCCAGCCCTAGGCCAGGGACACATTCCCCAAATCCAGGCTGGGTCACAGGGCAGAGGCCTTCCATTTGGGTGGGGCTCCAGTGGCAGGGCTTGGAGGTGAGTGTGAGCGCTGAAGCCCATCCATGTCTAGCTTCCGTGGGATGATGGTGGTGGAGCATGTCCCTAGCAGCCTTGGGCAGAGAAGCTGTCACCCACCTGGGAATGAGGAGCTTGGGGGGGTCTTACCCCCTAGGGTATGGGTGGCTCTGAGTCAGATGATGCTCCCCAAGTCGGGGTGGCAGCTAGGGTCCCAGTCTGGACCCCAGGCCGTTGTCAGCTGCCTCCTTGTTCCCGCGATGGCAGGGTGTGGCATTGATGGAGTGTCCTGTCGTCAGGCAGGCATCCTATGCTGCTCATGATGCCATGGCTGTGTCATGGCGATACTTGGTGCACCCTCACCGCTTGCAGCGCCTTAGGTCAGGGAGGTGCCCCCTCTTTGTCTCTAGCTCCCAAAGAAGGGGAGTGAGTGTGCACGTTGCTGTGTGCTGGTGTGAGGGCTGTGCCCACACTCATGCAGACTCCCTGCCTGTTCTCCCCCAGGGCTGAGGCTCCCAGCCCCATGATGCTCGCCACTGCAGGACCCGAGCGCCCTGGCCCGAGGCCCGAGCCTGCCATGCCACTGCCACCTCTGAGTCCACAGGCACTCCCAGTGCTTTTGCTGCTGCTGCTGATGGGGGGCATGTGGGCGGCTGCGGGCTCACCCAGGATGGGAGGGGGTCTGCAGCCCCCCTTCCGCACCTTTGCAGCCAGTGACTGGGGCCTCACCCACCTGGTGGTCCACGAGCAGACCGGCGAGGTGTATGTGGGTGCAGTGAACCGCATCTACAAGTTGTCTGGGAACCTGACGCTGTTGCGGGCACATGTGACAGGCCCCGTGGAGGACAACGAGAAGTGCTACCCACCACCCAGCGTGCAGTCATGCCCGCATGGCCTGGGCAGCACTGACAACGTCAACAAGCTGCTGCTGCTGGACTACGCCGCCAACCGCCTGCTGGCCTGTGGCAGTGCCTCCCAGGGCATCTGCCAGTTCCTGCGGCTGGACGACCTCTTCAAGCTGGGCGAGCCGCACCACCGCAAGGAGCACTACCTGTCGAGCGTGCGCGAGGCAGGCAGCATGGCAGGTGTGCTCATCGCCGGGCCGCCGGGACAGGGCCAGGCCAAGCTCTTCGTGGGCACACCCATTGACGGCAAGTCTGAGTACTTCCCCACGCTGTCCAGCCGTCGGCTCATGGCCAACGAGGAGGACGCCGACATGTTTGGCTTTGTGTACCAGGATGAGTTCGTGTCGTCGCAGCTCAAGATCCCGTCAGACACGCTGTCCAAGTTCCCCGCCTTCGACATCTATTATGTGTACAGCTTCCGCAGCGAGCAGTTCGTCTACTACCTCACCCTGCAGCTGGACACGCAGCTGACCTCGCCCGATGCCGCCCGTGAGCACTTCTTCACCTCCAAGATCGTGCGGCTCTGCGTGGACGACCCCAAGTTCTACTCATACGTGGAGTTCCCCATCGGCTGCGAGCAGGCGGGTGTGGAGTACCGCCTGGTGCAGGATGCCTACCTGAGCCGGCCCGGCCGAGCCCTGGCCCACCAGCTGGGCCTGGCCGAGGACGAGGACGTGTTGTTCACCGTGTTTGCCCAGGGCCAGAAGAACCGCGTGAAGCCACCCAAGGAGTCGGTGCTGTGCCTGTTCACTCTCAGGGCCATCAAGGAGAGGATCAAGGAACGCATCCAGTCCTGCTACCGCGGTGAGGGCAAGCTCTCGCTGCCCTGGCTGCTCAACAAGGAGCTGGGCTGCATCAACTCGGTGAGTGGGCAGGGCTGTCCTCATCCCGGGCACCCGCCGCGTGCCCCGCCCCACTCTCAGCTGCCTCTCCTCGGGCCTTGCAGTGGAGCCTCTCCCCCTCGACGCCAGCCTCTGGCCGTCTCCGGATCCTCACAGTATCGATCGCTTCCCAGTCTGCTCAGCCGGCCCTCCCTTTGCCTCTTAAGTGTGATTGCTTCCTCCTGTCTGAAAGAAAGCCTCCATCTCCACGGTCACTCTGGTGACCGCCCCCACCCCCCCAACCTCTCCAGAGAGGGGCCACCCTCCTCTGTCCAGCTGTCTCCATGGCTCTCGGGGTGCCTGGTGCAGCGGGCCCTGCCTTTGGGACCATGATGTTCATGCTCCCCCTCCCTTCCTCCCTCCAGGCTGCCTCTTTTGGGGCTGAGGGCTGTTGTCTCCCCTGCCCCCCCCGAGGCTAGACAAGGGTGCAGGAGAGAAGGGCCACACCCTGGGCACACTTGTCTGGGTCTGGGCAGTCTTGCTGGGCCTTGGTTTCTCTATCTGTCCAATGGGTACAGGAATCCCTGATACCCACAATTGTATTATCTGTGTCTGGGGCTGTGTGTTTGCCTCCAGAGGACCTTCTGTGAGCCCCTGCCCCCTCTAGACCTCCTCCCCAGCTAGTGGGTTTGTACTTGGCCCAGCTAGGAGGCCCCCATCCTCAGAGGGCACTGGTGGCACAGCTCTCACCCTGACCCTTCCCACAGCCCCTGCAGATCGACGACGACTTCTGCGGGCAGGACTTCAACCAGCCGCTGGGGGGCACGGTCACCATTGAGGGCATGCCCCTGTTCGTGGACAAGGATGATGGCCTGACTGCCGTGGCTGCCTACGACTACCGGGGCCGCACCGTGGTGTTTGCTGGCACGCGCAGTGGCCGCATCCGCAAGGTCAGGGGGGTGGGCTCGGGGTAGAAGGGCAGATGGAGCCCTGGGGCGGGAGCATGAGCAAAGGCCCTATTTGAGGCAGAGGAGATAGCACTGTTCTGTGATTTGGGAAGCTGAAGTCTAGTGTATGAGAGTGGGGGCCTTACCCTGTGCCAGCACAGTGACCTCGAGGGCACAGCTTGTGGGCACCTCTGAAGGTCCTGATCTCCTTGCCTATCTGGCATGTATGATGGCCCTGGTCTGGTGTCTGGGGGTCTGACTGACCTCAGTTGCACTAAGCAAGGAGCTGGCCTGGTCTACGTGGAACAGGATGCCAAGGCCACGCCGGACCAGCTCTCCAAGGGCACATGGTGACCTCGAGGAAGGCTGTGTAGGAGGTGGCAGCAGGGCAGCTTACACGGTTCCCTCCCCTCTGGGTCCCTGCTCCGGCCCTGTGAGATCCAGTGTCTGCTGAGGCAGCACTCCGCTGTGGCAGGCGGCCTCCACCCTACCCTGCGTGAGACAGCAAGGCCAAGGGCAGGCCAAGGGTGAGCCCCACCTCCACCGTGCCACTGGCAGGTGCTGCAGGAACGGTGGCTGTGGATGACCCAGGGCCAGCTCAGGGCTGCCGCCCTAGCCCTCGGGGTGAGGGGTGGGTGCTGTGGGGCCGGCTTGTCTGGTCTCCTAGCTGTTCCTTTTCCTCCTGGGGACGTTGGGCTATGCAGAGCTGGGTGCGGAGCTGGGCCGGGAGGCTTCCTGGAGGGGGTGGATGGAGGAGCTGCCTTTTGGTGGGATGGGCACTGTAGGGACAGGGTGGGGACTGGGCCAGGGCTGGGCGGGCCTGGTGTGGAGGATACTCCTGGGGACACCGAAGGGTGGGGTGTCCAGGGACAGTGAGGCCTTGCTGGCAGGTATGTGAAAGGGTCTCTCCATCTCTTGCCCTGGGAACCCTGTCCCACCACTCACTGGCTCTGTGATCTCTGGGAAGGGACCCCCTGCCCCCTGCCTCATCTTCCCCATCTGTGAAATGATCCTGCTTGTCCAGGCTCTGGGCTGGGGTGACTGTGGGGCCGCTGGTGATCTTTGGGCCAGTATGGACTCAGTTGCTGACTGAAGGCCCGCCAGGGTGGGGAGTGCCCTGGTGTCCTGTTGGGTGCTGCTCACAGCAGCCGTGAGGCTGAGCGCCTATGGGGACAGGTGGCAGGTCAGCTCAGACCCACCCTGGTGCCCTGCATGCAAGCCCTGTACTGTTGGAGCTGGGTCCTCTGATGTGCTTCTGCCCTGGCCCCTTGTGGGATACTGCCTGAGGCAGCAGTGTGTACCCCCACTTCTTGTATGGGGTGTGTTGGAAGCTGGGGTGCAGTCAGCTTGGAGACACTCCCGTGGAGCATCCCAGAGTCTGTCCCCAGCTGGAGATGTCTGTTAGGGTTGGGAGTGTCGCCTTTGCTGGTGGGTGGGCTGAGGGAGTGCAGCGGCTGGAGAACGGTTGCTTGAGACCTGCCTCCCCTGCTGCCTCCTGCACCAACCCACACTCCTGTGCTCAGGGGCACCATGTGGGGGGCTTTGCTGGGGGGAGGGGCAGGACACAGCCATTCCCCTGGGTCTTAGTTGGCCCAGCTTCCCTCCTTCCCCACCCGAGGCACATAGCAGGGACACTGAAGCTTAGGGTGTGGAACTGTATGGCTGGGCTTGGGCCCGTCCATGAGAAGAGGCTGCATCAGGCCTGGAGCCGTCCCAGCCCGAGGTTCCCTCGTGCCTCCCTCTCCCTTGCCCTCTCCCCGGCCCTCTCTTTCCAGTACCAGGGAGGGCGGGTCAGTGGGCCGGTAGGGGTTGGAGCTGTCCTCTGCACCCTGGGCCAGGCCCCTTCTCAAGACCTGGAATACCTGGTGTTTGGACAGTTGCTGGATAGTGCAGCAACTGTCCTCCATGCCTGCGGCTGGCCTCTCCCACCCTTGTGTCATGCAACTGGCCAAGCTCCACGCGGGCCTCAGCTCCCCTTTGCTGACTATGTGACCACCAGGAAGCTGTCAAGCTTCTCTGAGCACTCGCAGAGGCCTCACGAGCCCCATTGTCCACCTGACAGGTAGGGAAACTGAGGCACAAGCAGTCCCCGCATGTGCTTCTGGTTGCTGGCTCCAAGGTTGTCACTCTTTCCTCCCTTACAGAAGGAGCTATGGTCCTTGGAGGTAGGAGCTGGGCGCCTGGGCAGAGTTCTCAGAGAGCTGGGCCAACACTTCAGTGACCCTTCCCTGTCTGAGGGAGCCTGGGTCGGGGGCAGCCACTCCTGAAAGAGCCCCCTCCTCCACCTGCTCTGCCTTGGACTGCTGGCCTGTAGGGTCTTTCTCCAGCCCTGGGACCTGGCAGTGGCTCAAACTGCTGTGGGTGGCATTTGAGGATGGTGCAGCCACCCAACGTCATTTCCTTACTGTTCCCTATTCCTGCGGTGACCTCAGGTCCAGCCTCCCACCATGGGGTGCATCTGCTGGGGGCGCCCTGGCCTGGGTGGGGGTGGGGCGAGGGGCCATAAGAAGGGGCCCCCCTCGCTTGTTGCCAGCCCGGTGTCGGGTCCGCCTCTGCCTCCCCTGGCTCTGAAACCCCCCCGCGGTTCCCAGCACAAAGCCTCTGGACTTGACCCACTGCGAAGGACACCTACTCACTGCTAGCTGCACAGGACCCTCCTTGGCCAGGGCCTGGCCTGCAGGCAGCACACTTCCCACTTGCCCGTCTCTCCAGTGTTGTGCCGACCTGGCCCAGGTGTGCGGTGGCTGTGGCCCAGGGTCCAGGGCCAGGTCCAAGAGGCCCTCCCTGCTGGGCGGCTCCACCACATCCTGTTCCCTGGTCTTTGGGGAGGGGCCAGGCCTGGGGGCCTCCTCCTCCTACTTACACAGAGGCTCCCCCTGCCCTTTCTCCATTCTGCCTGTGGAGCCTGGACCCTGGGGACCCCTGCCCACTGCCCGACCCAGGGGTGGGCCTGCCATACCAGCCTCACTGTCTTTCCCAGGCCTGCTTCTTCCCAGCTTTAAAAAGCATCTGGGGCGGGCCGGCCCGGTGGCGCACGGGAGAGTGCGCCGCTTGGGAGCGCGGCGGCACTCCCGCCAAGGGTTCGGATCCCATGTGGAGACCGGTTCCCGCTCACTGGCTGAGCGCGGTGCGGGCGCAACACCGAGGGTTGTGATCCCGTTGCCAGTCCCCGGTACAGGCGCGACACCGAGGGTTGCGATCCCATTACCGGTCAGTAAAAAAAGGGGAAAAAAAAGCATCTGGGAAGCTCCAGGGACTTGGCTGGCCCCAGGCCAGGCCCTGCCAAACGTGGTGTTGTGTAAAACTGAGGGGAAAAAAAAGCATCTGGGGAGCTCCAGGGACTTGGCTGGCCCCAGGCCAGGCCCTGCCAAACGTGGTGTTGTGTAAAACTGTAGCCAATTAATTCAAGACCTGCCAACTTGAGCTGCTCGGGCTTGCTGGGGTGCTCCCTGCCTCCCCCTTCCTTCCCCAGAGCCACACTGCCACCTGTCCCCTCCCGCTACAGAGGCAGCCTCCTACTAGGCATCCCCCCTGGAGCTCCATCCCTGTACGTAGTCCCTCTCCATGGCTTCTGGGGACCCCAAGCCCTGGCAGGAGTTCCCAAGGGCAACCCCTGGTTTGAGCGCTGTGGAGTCAGCACAGGCTCCCCAGTGGGTACGGAGAGAACGGGCCCTGGATTCCTGCAGAGCGGGTGCCCCCGACAAGAAAGCAAAGATGGTGAGAGTCCTTGCCCTGCAGGCTAGGTGAGGGACACCTTGGACCAGCCCCACCCTGGTCCTCTTGCTACTGCAGGGCCTAAGAGGCTAGGCCCGCATAAGGCCCAGCCCTGCCCACGCTGGTGACCATGGGCAGGTGAATGTTGGTCCCATCTGCCCGAGCATCCAGTTTTTCAAGAGAATCTGGAAATCCATATTTTGTGTGAGATTGATTGTTAAAAGCTGACAACTAATGCAGGTTTTTAAGTGTTATGGGCCAACTCAAGCGTGCCCATGGGCCAGCAGTTTGTGGCCCAGGGACCTGCACTATGGAATTAAATAACTTAGGGAAGAGGCATTGCAAGGGTCTGCGGGATGCCAGTCCTCAGGGTGGGGCCCAAGGGACAGTGCCCACCTGGGCTCTGGGCCCCTCCTGGGCCTTGCATTCCTTCCCTAGATGCTGGGTGCGCCAGGACTCCCTGGAAGCTGTGGGAGCCTGAGGCAGGTTGGCGTGCCTTCCTGTGCGGGGCCCCTGCAGAGATCCCCCGAATGGGTGCGGAGGCTGCAGTGCTCTGTCCCCTCCTGGCCACGCCTGCGCCCTCTTCGCAGACCGCAGGCTGCAGTGCTGCTGGCGCCTTCTGGCTCTCAGCCTGTCCACACCTTGCCCAAGCCTGTTCTCCTTAGCGTTGGGAGGTATTCACGGAGGCGGGCCTTGCAATGGCGGGTCTCCAAGGAGCTCACGTGCCCTGTGGTGTTAGTTGTGTTGTCTGTGGGGCCTTGGGGACTGTGGCCGTGGTCTCAGCTCTGCCAGGTGCATTTGGGGCCTGGGACAGGAGTGACGACTCCACAGGGGGCTCTGTGTCTGCAGCTCCCTCTGCCTGGCCTGTCCTTTCTTCAGACAGGGCTGTTTCCTTGGGCTGTGACTGCTGAGCACCCACTGTGTGCTGCTTGGGGCCTGGGATGCCAGGGGACCAGGAACAATACCTGCCTTCCAGAGGCCCTTGCATCTCTGGAAGGTCCAGGATTCTCTCTCCTGACACCTCCCCCAACCCCAGGCAGGATTCTGGAATTTAGAAGTCTGCAAGTTGAGTGGTGCTTCAGAGACCCAGGCAGAGCAGGCATCACAAGCGCCCAGCACACCATTTCTCAGGTCTCCACTGCAGCCCCCTGCCCAGGGCCTGTGCAGGGCATGGGTGGGAGACTCCTCGGGGGCTGCCGCTGTGGGGCAGGGGCACATGTGCCCTCCTGCTGTTGGGTTGCATCTAGGGTGGGTGGGGTTTGATCTCTAGCACCTTGCCCTCTGAGGCCTGTGGTTGCTCTGAGGGACGGCCTCCCCTGTTGGCGTTCTCCTGGGGACCTGCAGCATGGTGGGCCACTACTGGCTGTGCTGGAGAGTCTCGGTGTCCTGTGCGTGGTCAGCCCATGACGGTGCCTGTACCAAAGTGACACACACAGAAATGTGCACAGTGGAGGGTGTGTTGGCAAGAGAACACACAGGCACCCACCATCCCAGGAACCCCTCTGTCCCTGCTCTTCCCAGGGTGACCATGCCAACTGAGTCGTACAGCACATTTTCTATTGTCTTCCTATGCTTAACGTGATTGGCAGTGGCTGGCTTTATGCTGTGGGGAGCCATGGTCCATTTCGTGTCCTGTGTTGTGCTTTCCAGATACACGCCTGCATGTGTCCCTTCCAGTGTGGATGGTGTGTATCGTGTATGTTCTGTGACGAGTGGTGCTGTGCACACGACTTTCTGTGCCTGATCCTGGTGCACATAGGGATAACTCTGTTGAGTTTCTGCCAGGGAGCTCAGCTGCCAGGTCTTCATTGTGTTTTCTTTCCTCTTGAATCTGTCAGACCATCTCTATTGCAGCTTTGAGAACCAGGTGGGGGACCTGTGGCAGTGCCTGGAGGGTGGTCAGTTGACAGGCACACAGCGGGTGCTCCTGGGCAGGTTGCTGGGCCCGTTTGTGCTCTGACCCACATGTGGCCATTGGTGGGGACTGGAGGGGACCCAGCTGCCTGCTTCCTGTGCGCTGTGGCTGCTCTCTCAGGGGGGGCCCAGGGGGTGCTGCCCCTGCCCGCCCAGACAGGGGTCCCACGACCTTTTGGGTAGCATTGGTGATGCTCTGCAGGCATCTGTGCTTCCTGGGGAGCACGTGCCACCCTCTTTCTGTTTCTGTTGGGTGTAGTCAGCCACCGTGCCTTGAGCCACAGAGACATAGGGGAGGACCTCTCGTTCCCCCTGTGGGTCTAAATTGTGGTGTCCCAGCCACTCGTCCTGGAGCAAGTGGAACGTGAAAGTGCGTGAGCATTGCTTCTGCTTCTCAGCAGGCGCCAGAGTCACCCACGGGCGTGCACAGAGCTCCCTGGCCAGTCAGACTGGAGCACCTGCATGGGCCCCTCATCACCTTAGATAAGAATGATGTTCTTAAGTGCAGGCGGCTTTGGCCCCTGATGCCCCGTCTCGAGTGTGCCCAGCCTGGCGGGGGGCCCATGAGGGCTCACACTGGGAAGCCCCCGCGTCCCTGACAGATAAGGCCCATCCATGGTGGGGTCAGGGTGTGGGAGCCCCTGCCACCATGGCAATGGATGAGGATCCCTGGGGGCCGGGGATCTACAGAGAATGGTGTCTAGTGACAGGGAATGGTAGAGCCAAAGCTCAGAGGTGCCACAGTGCATGCTGAGACTGAGCAGTGCCTTAGTGGGGGGTGGGCACGGGCCTCAGGTGCTGCCATGGGCATTCTGCCTGTGCGTGGCCGGTAAACTCACTGGCGACCCTGTGCTGGTCAGTGTGGTAGGGCAGGGCCCAGGGAAAGTGGGAGGGGCAGCATCCACCTGTGGTGCTCGGGACCAGCTGGATGGGGTGGAGTGGTAATGAGGGTG
Source organism: Galeopterus variegatus (assembly GCF_000696425.1). Taxonomy (NCBI): domain Eukaryota; kingdom Metazoa; phylum Chordata; class Mammalia; order Dermoptera; family Cynocephalidae; genus Galeopterus; species Galeopterus variegatus. Next base: position 239,353 of record NW_007727236.1, read on the forward strand.
TGTGAGGGTCCAGGACTCTGAGGAAGGTGCTGGGGGTCAGGGCTGGAGGTGGCATTATGGCACTGAAGTGACAGGGGTGGGGAGAAAGTGGAACGGCAGTGGACTGCTCATGGACGTGAGACAAGACATTGGCCAGGTGGTCCCTGCTGTGGTCCTCAGAGTCCCTGCTGGTGAGACCCTGAACTGCAGTGGGGACCCCAGCCAAGTCCTGGGTTAGGACAGAGTCCCAGTCAGTGACGTGTGATTGAAGGCTGTGTGATACACACTGTCTTATGGCCCAGTGTGGTGTGGCCTCCACAGCAGTGGATTGGATTCCTGGGTAGCTGTGCACTGCTGCCCACATCAATGTTCAGGTTTGGGACCCAGTATGTAGGTGGCTTCTGAGCAGACATGTCCCCCTTTGGAGCTGTGAGCTCCTGACTCCTCACAGCCCTGTAAGGTGGATGTCAGCAGATGAGGAGACTGAGGGTCCGGGAGGTCTGCTGCTTACGGAGGGGTCACTGCTGGCATGGGCTGGAGCCTGTCTGAGGCAGCCATGGCTTTCCCCCACTTGCTGGGACCTGCTCTCCTCTGCGGGGTGGGGGTCAGGGTGGGAAAGATGGGATTCCCGGGAACTACCCCTCCTCCTGCCAGGTGTGTCTGGCCCAGTTATAGCCATCAGGTCTTCTGCAAATAACATTTTAATTACCCAATTATGCCAGCAGGAACTCACTAATTGCTTTTCCCGTATCCAATTTTTCCTGGCCTTTCTGAGAATGGTGGGGACCCAGGAAGGGGGCCAGAACTTGCTCCCAGCCGGAGGAGAGGGGAATCCCAGGAGGGGCAGGAGCTGGTCCATCGGGGCATCCTGGTCAGGAGGAGGAGAGAAGGGTCGGCTTTGTGCCCCTTGGGGGGGTCCTGAGAAGAGAGGGCAGCAGAGGCTCCTGTCCCTCATGTAGCCCCTCCTGGGACCCCTTTTGGCTGCTGACAGGCTTGGCAGCTGCATCTGCAAAGGGGCCAAGATGCCATGAGGCCCCAGTGCTGCCGCTCTGCCTGGAGACCAGGGGTCGGCTTGGCAAGTGCACCCCACTTCACAGGCAGGGAGGCAAGGCCTGAGAGGTGCCTGGTGGGCCTGCCCCCAGCTGCCTCCCCAGGCCAGGGCCAAGCTGGGCAGCCCCCTGCCTCCGGGCGGCTAGGGCGCGTGCCGGTCCTGGCACAGAGCCTGGGTGGCCCAGACATCCTCCTCGGCACCCCCGCCTGCCCTCAGCCCAGAGAACAGGCCCTTTGTTGGCTCTGGGCTGGATGGACAGCTGACCTGGCCAGGCCCTCAGCTCCCAGCCTGCAGCAGTTGGCCAGGGCTACAGCGGTGATGGGTGTGGGGGCTGTTGGCCGGACCAGCCTGGGGTTTGGGCCTCCCACACCCCCGTGGCTGCCTCTCCTCAGCCCTGGTCAGGGCTTCTTCTGCAGGGATCCCTGCTTGTTGTGTCATGGGCCCCTGTGGCCCACAGAGACAGGGGCTGGCCCAGGGACAAAGCGGGTAAGCCTGCTCCCTGGCCTGATTGTGGGGAGGATTGGGTGACTCCCCAGGGCCGTGATATGTTCTTGGTCCTCAGGTGAGGTCAGTGGCTGGCCTGGCACTGAGCGGCCACCGGGATGAGCCCCACCCCAGAGATGCTGACTGCCCTCGTGCCTCTGTTCAGAATACCAGGACAACTCCCCAGTGTACAGATGGGACAGGGGACTGGAAGGCTGGAGGTCTAGCCAGAGACTGGGTGGGGTGGAGTGGGGCCTGGTGCAGCCCAGTTGTCATGTCCAGTGGGGGAGGGGAGGAGTCCTCTCAGCAGGCGTAAAGAAGGCTGCTGCGGGCAGAGGGAGCTCTGGGAGCAGGGATGAGCCCCTCCACCCCAAGGGTTTTGTGGTGGGATGTGGGAGGGAGGGCTGATTGGGTGTCATGGGAGATTCTGGTAATCTTTAGGGGAAGGTTTGCTGAGCAAGGAGGTGACAACTGGAGGTGTGAAGTACACCAGGAGACTGGCCTGGCCCCCATGCCCAGGACACCTCAAGTCTCCCGATGCTTCTGCCAGCAGCCCAGCTGCCTCCAGGGTGGGCTGCCTCCAGGTGGGTGGCCGTCGAGTGGACAGCTGCGGGCTGTGGGTGTGTTGTCGGCACGTGTGCTCACGGCTGGCCTGTGTCCGCTGCCGTCTGTGCCCCCGTGTGCCTCCTCTCCTGGAATGCCTGCCTGGAAGGGGGCTGGCTCCCTCCTTCCACTTTTGGGGGAGATTCTGTGCCCCAAGGTGCAGCTGGGGGTCCAGGGCCCTGGGTTCCTCCAGCAGGTTCTGTGTGAGCCTCAGTTAACTTCTTGTCTGTGTGGTCCTATGAAGCTGGCTGAGCTACACCAGCCTCCAGCCTGGAAACTGCTAGGACGAAGGGAACACATCCTGGGACTGTTGTTCCAGCGGGGCACCCCCATCCCACCTTGTGTGTGCACGTGGGGCCTGCGGAGTCTGGGCTGTGGCTCCTCAGCCCAGTGAGGGTCTGTCACCTGGGTCGCATCCACACTCTGAGCTGGCACTCTGCTGGGCTCCCTCCCCAGCACCCCAGTCATTCCGTGGCCCCCAGAAACCATGACCCTGTTGTCACCCTGTGGTCTGTCCCCAGGAGTCAGCCTCTCCTGGGATCTGCCAGTGTATGTGAGGGGGGACGGCCCAGTGCTGGGACAGGTGGGGGGCAGACAGGTGTGTGGCAGATGGACAGCTGGGCGCGCCTGCTCCAGTGGCAGCTGTTTGTGCCGCCTGTCCGAGTGGGCACCCTGCCGGGCTGGGTGGGGCGGGGCGCTCCGGGCCTGGGGTTGGAGTGTTGCTTCTGCCTCCTGCCCACCCCCACACCTGGGATCTGGCCTGCCCCTGGACTTGCCTCTCCCTCAAACCTTTCTCCATCCTTTGCTGAGTAGACAGGGGGCTGGCAGGTTGAGCAGGGCTGGGGTCAGGTCTCTAGCATCATGTGGCCACTGGTGGTCAGAGTGGGGGGAGGCTGGGACCTCTTGCATCGTGTCCCTGTTCAGATGCCTCGTGGAGACCCTCGAGCCCTGGGGTTGGTGATCCAGTTAGGTCAGGCTGCTGAGGACCCGTGTGCCAGGTGTCTGTGGTAGGGAGGGCCAGGCTCAGGGTGTCGGGGCAGCGGCTGCAGACCTGCTGCTAGGTGGGATGGGGTTGAGGCCTGGGCCTCAGGGTGACTGCTGGAGGGACGGGGGTGAGGTGCAGCCAGAGCTTGAGGGAAAATCTAGAGTCCCAATTGGTTGGGGTCTTTTGGGTTGGAGATGGTGCTTCTGGAGCTCTGGGTCCCTGTGTTCCACCCCTTGCCCAGGCTATGTCCTGCCCTCCTCGCCATCCTGCCTCCTGCTCCCTGTCAGACGTCTTGGGCTGGCTTTCCCAGGCCTGTGTGGCTGGCTGCTCAGTGTGGTGGTTGCTGTGGGGGTGGCCACTCCGTGTCCCATCTGCCCTTCATGCTGTTTGGTCCTTATTTAATCCTTAGAACGGCTCTGTCTGGGGGAGGAGTGTCTGTCATCCCTGTTTCATAGTTAGGGAAACTGAGGCAAAGAGGTTAAACACCCACACGGGCCCCGCAGCTGATCTGGCACAGGGCAGGAGGTTTGTAGAGCCGGTACCTTCAGAACCTCATGGGCTGTAGGCCTTGGGCCTGCGTGGTCATTTTGGGTGAGGGCTCTCTCCCCTGCTCTGGCCATGCTCTGGCCACAGGCTTGGGTGGGTGTGGGTGGGGTGGGCTGGGAACTGGTTTGGGTCCTGTGCAGGCCCTACCCACAGGGGTGCTGGGCTGCTGTACTCTGCAGTACCCTTCTTGCAGAGGCTGCGGCCCAGAGCCGTTTAGGCAACTGTGGCCCAGCCCTGCTGGCGTCCCAGCTGGGCCCTGCCCAGCTCTGGGCTCAGCTCTTCCGGGTCTGGTTTGACTTAAGCCTGCTTGGTGGGGAGGCAGCTGAGCGGATGTGGGGGGTGGATGTGGGGGGTGGCCACGGGAGCTCTCAGGAATGCGGCCCTCCCCGTCTCCAGCAGCCGACAGCCTCTTTGGCCCAGAGACACAGTGCCCCACCCTGACTGGCTGCCCTTGGCCCAGCCCCTGCTGGGGCTGGCTGGAGCCAGGGGCTTTTGCCTGGCTCTGCTGCCCCGACCTGCCCTGCCTTGTCACTGCGGGGGCACAAAGAAGGGTACTGTGCTGAGCTGGGCCCAGGCCCTCACCGTGAGGTGGAGGTGCAGCCATGGGCTGGCTGCTAGAGTAGAGCCTGGGGTGGGGGCTGGGCTGGTCACACAGCGAGCAGGAGCAGGAGCAGGTTCTGTGCCCGGGAGAGCCTGCCTGGGACCACAGAGCTGGGTAGATGTGCCTCGTGAGTCCCATCTCTGGAAAGCCCCCTGGGTCTCTCTGTTAATTAAATACATTTGTTTGGTAAAAGCAACTAAAAATACTCACTGCATTGCGAGCTGCGGAGGAGACGAGCTGGCTAATTAACGCCCGGTTTGTTTGGGATCTAGAATACATTTCCATGCAGATGAAATGCCCGGCTCTCTCCACTGCTTCTTGCCGGAGTACCCCCCTCTAGGACAGCCTGGGGCTTGGTCTCAGCCTCCCCACCCCAGAGGCTCCTGGGCTCATTTCTCAGCAATGCTGGACTCCCCATACCCCCTGCAGGGCCCTGGCCTCTGCTCTCACCCCACCCTAAATATCTCCTCCTCCTAAAGCACAGCCTGCTCCAGGGAGGGTCAGACGCCTTTGCCCTGGGTATGGCTGTGCTGCTCACTGGTGGGTGCTGGGCTGTGGTGGTCCCCAGCCCCCAAATACCTTTCTGGCCTCTGATGAGCCTGAGTGCCCTGCACGGGCTGCCTACCTGGCACTGGGGCTGGGGCAGTGAGTGGGGCTGCCTTCCGCCCTCTCTGAGCCCAGCCTTGTTCTTGCAGGAGTTGGAGGCCTGGGGGAGGGGCTTTGGACCCCTGACCTTAAGTGGGGGTGGGGCTGGCACAGCCCCCTATTTAGAGCCCTGTTGCCACAGATCCTGGTGGACCTTGCGAGCCCTAGTGGCCGGCCGGCCCTGGCCTACGAGAGCGTGGTGGCCCAAGAGGGCAGCCCTATCCTGCGTGACCTCGTCCTCAGCCCCAACCGCCAGTACCTCTATGCCATGACAGAGAAACAGGTGGGTGTCTCACTGGCCCGGCCACCCTCCTGCCGGGGAACTGCTCACTGGAAGGTGGGGGCAGGACACAGACATGTAACGGGGCGGGTAGCTGCTTCCCCTCCCGAGGGGTAAACCACAGCTGGCTGGTGGTCTGGGTTTGCATTCTGAACAGCCTGTGTGCACCTGCAGGTGCAGGAGCTCAAGGGGGCCTGCACCACCAATGCTGCCTCGAGTCCTAAGCTGGGCTGGGAACGACTTTACAAGCACAGATATTTGAAAGTCTTTCAGAGGAGAGATGTCACTGGAGGGTTCGGGGTATGCCTCGGGGGCCCCTGAGTGCTTGGACCTGGTGCCAGGATGCTGGGGCTGTGGCCTGGCCTGCTTGGGGGCCGCCTCTGTCCTTTTGCTCAACCTGGAGACCTTGTGGCAGCTGGGAAGGGGGGCAGGCAGGGCCAGGCAGGCACACATTGGGGTGAGGCCAGCCCTCCCTCACCTCTCCACCTGCTCTTGCTTCTCTGCCCCTCTCTGGAGCATAGTTGGGGTTTTCTGCCCCCAGCGAACGGGGGCTGTTCCCCTGGGCTCTGGGGTACTGGCCGAGCAAGGGAGGCTGGGGTGAGCATCGCTGGGGCCCTCTTTGGTGCTTAGAATTGGGGCTGATGAGCCCATAGATCGCACAGGAAACTTAGACCTTGGAAGGGGTCCAGACAGAGGCTTGCTGTGGCCGATGCTGCAGGTTCTCTGCTGGCTGGCTCTTGCACCAACTCTCGCTGATTAGGCTGAGGCAGGGTAACTGGGACCAGCATTAGAATAGACTGAGCACAGTTGGTGTCAAACCAGGAGCTTCCTAAGAGTGCAGGGACAGCAGGGTGGGGTCGGGGGAGCACACCATCTGAGGCAGGCAGCAACCTCTCGGTAGACCTGGAGGGGTCTCACGCCATGGCCCCTGCCCCAGGTGACGCAAGTGCCTGTGGAGAGCTGTGTGCAGTACACGTCGTGTGAGCTGTGCCTGGGGTCGCGGGACCCCCACTGCGGCTGGTGTGTGCTGCACAGCACGTGAGTCAGGCGAGCATGGGTGGGCAGGGAGGGCCCTGATACCTGGGCTGGTGGTCCCAGCCTGGGAGGGTGGTGGGGGCCTCACTGTGCACCTTGCAGTCCAGCTGCCTGCCCTGCTGTGGGTCTCACCTGGGCAACGCATCAAGGTGAAGCTGGTGATGGCCCTGCTGAGCAGGTGCAGGAACGTCCTGGGGCTGGGGGCACATTCTCTGCCTGGGGCCCGTGTTCGGTGGGCTGGCTGTCCAGGGGCTCTCCCTGGATCGCCCCTTGGGCGCCCAGCCTTAGTCCCCTCTTCCTCCAGCTGCTCACGACAGGATGCCTGTGAGCGGGCGGACGAGCCCCAGCGCTTTGCCTCAGACTTGCTGCAGTGTGTGCAGCTGACGGTGCAGCCGCGCAACGTGTCTGTCACCATGTCCCAGGTTCCGGTGAGTGTGGTACCTGGGTGTGGCGGGGGCAGGTGCAGCTGCAGGCCCCGCTCACCCAGGCCTCCTGCCTGCCGGCCAGCTTGTACTACAGGCCTGGAATGTACCCGACCTCTCAGCTGGCATCAACTGCTCCTTTGAGGACTTTACCGAGTCTGAGGGTGTCCTGGAGGATGGCCGGATCAACTGCCGATCACCCTCTGCCCGGGAGGTGGCACCCATCATGCGAGGCCAGGGTGAGTGCCCTTCCTGCCCCCCACACCATGACGGAGGTGTGTTTACACCTCGCCCAGCTCGGTTCCAAGGGCGTGTCTGTGGAGATGGTGACACGTGATGCCTGGGGGTCTCACCTCCTGTTTGTCCTGATGTTGATGGAACAATTCAGGCCAGGCCAGGCTGACAGGCCCTCCCTCCCAAAAGGTGTGCAATCACTGGGGACAGCAGGTGGATGTCACGTCATGAGGCTAGAGGATGGTAGCTTAGGCAGGAGGACGCTGGGGCAGAGAGGCAAGGTGTGCTCAGGGATCGGTGGGACTATAGCTTGGTGAGGGGCAGCCTGTGTAAGGTCAGAGGTCAAGTGGGTGGGTGGGGGGCAACAGCCATGAGTATAGCGGGGCCCATGGGGGTGTAGGGCACAGGGTCCTCTGGCTGCTGGGAGCTTTCAGTCAGGTGCTTTGCAGACTCTTCCCGAACACCCCAGCCTGCATACTCAACAGGGCTGATGTCAGGGGCTTGGAGAGTCCTGGGCTCTGTGGTAGCCTTGGTGACTCAGCTCTACTGCCTGTGCAGGAGACCAGCGGGTGGTGAGACTCTACCTGAAGTCCAAGGAGACCGGGAAGAAGTTTGCCTCCGTGGGCTTTGTCTTCTACAACTGCAGCGTCCACCGGTCGTGAGTGTCAGGCCCCGCCCTGCTGCGTGTCCTTTCTCTGTGGCCCCACTGTCATCACTCTGCAGCCGTGCCCTCCTGCAGCGGGAGTCCAGCGGGCAGGGGTGGCGCTTGTGAGGCTGGGGCTCTTGCACCCAGGAGGTCAGGGAAGGGGAGAGGCTGCCATGAGAGCTGCTGGCAGGTGGGAGCCAGCAGAGGCGAGGCTGTGAGGGGCAGATGGGAAGGTCCTGAGGCTGGGATGGAAGTGCCAGCAGGCGCGGGCAGAGTGAGCAGGAGAGACAGCCTCCGGGGACCAGCCTGGGGTGAGGGCACGTCGCTGTTGGGCCCTGTGCGGCTGCAGGGGGCCAAGCAGAGTGATGTGCACTGAGGTACACGTGGGACAATGTGTCCACCATGGTGTGGACAGTGGCCTGTGGCCCAGAATGGAGGCTGGGAACTCAGGAAGGAGGTGGTCTTGTCGGGTCCTGGGCAGGGGCCCACACACGTCCACTTGGTGCCTGCTGCCTCTGGCCTGGTGGACGGCTGCTGGATGGGGGCGTCCAGGTCCCCTGCAATTCGTGCTGGCCTGGGGGGCTCCTGGCTGGGCTGTGGAGAGTGGGGAGCCGCAGCTGTGCTTTGGCTGCTGTGTCCACTGTCCATCCTGGCCATGAGCTCCCCGGCCTCAGAGCAAGGAGAAGCTGAGTGCACTGGGGCTGAGAGGGGAACCCTCAGCTCTGCCCTGACTTAGCCCAGGCGGAGGCAGGAAGGCCCCTAACAGGTGGCAGGTTTTGGCCTCAGGAATGGGGGAGTTGCCTGGTTTTCTGCCTTGCCTTTGTTGACTGACTCTCAGACTGTCTCTCACAGCTCTTCGTGGAGCCCCCCATGTGGGACCAGGCAGTGTCTTTACTTCCAGAATGCAGCTTCTCTTGTCCTAGGCAGGTGGGGGGGATCTTTGGGGCAGGGGATTGCACTGGCAAAGGCCTGGAGGGGATCCTGGTCCTCAGGGGAAGCAGAGTAGCTGGAGTGGGCCAGGGTGGCCGGCAGGTTGTGAGATCCTGGACAGAAGGCAAAGGTGGTGTCCTCCTGGAGGCTATTGAGATGAGTTGTGAGCCTTGTGGAGGCCACGTGGGCAGAGCACCCATGGAGGCCGGCTCCACTTGGGCCTCAGGACGGGTCAGAGGTGACGCAGAGGCCACTGACCAAGTGGAGCCTGTGTTCTGGTTGGAGAGGAAGGTGTGCACCATGGCTCTGTCCAGATCTCCAGCAGCTGCTCACACCTGACTTTAAATCTGAGTTCATCAAGATGGGAGAAAATCACGGGTGTAACAGTCATGCGTGGCCAGTGGTCGCTGCGTTGGTGGCACTGGGGTACTGTCACGTGGTGATGGAGGCTCTGGAGGGGCAGGCAGTGAAGAGGAGTGTCAGGAGGGCGGCCTGGGCCTCTCTGAGGAGGGATGGCAAGCTGTGGGGGGTGTCCGGCTGTCCTGTGGTCCCACCCTCACCACCCGCTCTCTGCCTGCAGCTGCCTGTCGTGTGTCAATGGCTCCTTCCCCTGCCACTGGTGCAAATACCGCCATGTGTGCACACACAATGCCGCTGACTGTGCCTTCCTAGAAGGCCGTGTCAATGTGTCCGAGGTAAGGCTGGCTGAGGGGTGGGGGGCTCAGGCTTTTGGAGGTGGAATGAGCCATGGGGAGACAGTCCTACCTTGATGTCACAAAACCTGGCCTGGGAGAGCACCCCGTGGGTAGCCGGGACATCAGTCTATCATTCATGGACCGCGAGAGCGTGACCAAGCTGGGTCAGTCTGGGAGGATTCTGGCCCAAAAGCTCTGTGGGGTTGGGGACATCTTCCTGGGCTGCGACCCTCCAGGGAAGGGAAAGACCCTTCAGATGACTTGCTGCACCTGGCCTCTGCTTAGTGGACGAGGGTCTTCTGGATGCAGCAGGGAGGGCACTGTCTGAGGACCCCAGCCAGCACTGGTGGGAGCTTGAACTGTGAGGTGCCTGGCAGAGGAGGTGCACAAAGCCTGGTTCCTGGCATCCCATGGCAGGCGAGGGAGCTCTTTGGATTAACTTGCAGAGCGGCTGGTGGGTTCCTTGAGTCATCTGAAGTACTCCATGGTAATTGCTAGTAATTAGGTAGTAATTATTTTGGAGCCTGGGCAAGGCGCTGACTTTATTTATGAGCAGCGGGCTGGTCCTCCTGGAACCCCAGGCTCTCAGAACCAGGATGGGGCTTGCTGGGCACTGAGTGGATGGGAAGTGGAGGCCTGGGCCAGGGGTTGGGGGCTCCCTGCTCAGCCTGTGGGTGTGGAGCCAGGATTTGAAGTCAGGGCCTTTCTTTGGCTGTTGATACCATGCTTGTTGGCTGGATCGGGGAAGGCAGGCAGGTCTGTCCTGCCGGGGCACTTGGGGTAGCAGCCAGACTGGACTTCCCTGAACAGGCCTGTGGCAGAGGAAGCCTAGGTGGGTACGGAGCCCCTGAAATGCTGTGGGCTCCCCCTCCTCACAGTGGCCTCCCCTGACCACGCCTCTCCCCCATCATTCTCTGGACTTGGCTTTTCTGCTCCCTGAAGTGATGCCGCTTATCAGGGGACAAGACACGGTGGAGGGTGGGCTGAGTGCAGGCAGGGATGGCCTGAGGAGCTAGGCCAGGTGTCTTGCAGCGGGTGGGGGCAGAGGGGTTGGGGAGCCAGGTCCTGGAGGCTTTGGGTGGGTGTGAAGTTGGTGCAGGTGTGACCTGCTTCAGGCAGTGGCTCTGGGCCCATGTGGTGCCTGGGAGGTAGTTGAGTGGTCATGAAGGCTGGGGCAGAGCTATGGGTGGGGCTATGGGCAGTTTGAGGTGGTTTTGGAGGCCTAGGTAGCCCAGTCTCTTTCTGGGGTCCTTTCTGACCCCCTCCCCATCCAAGCCATCAACTCTAGGACAGCTTCTGCAGGTGTAGGAAGCCCCTGAAGCTAGTGACCCTGGAGTCCTGCGGACCTGCTTGTGGGCATGTTGGCCCTGGGAGGTAGAACAGGAGGGCTAATCCTCTTGAGGAGGTCACCTGCTCAGAGCTGGGCTGGAGGAGTGTGGGGTCGAGGCAGGGTTGTTTGGGGGGGTAAATTCATTGCATAGACTCTCACTCTGCAGCTATAGCATGGATTTTTGTGTGGACGTTTCCAAGAAGTGTGATGTGTCCACAGACTTATCAGATGAAGTTGCCTGGGGAGTTGTGGGCGTGGAACGACAAGCTCCTCACCCTCAGGCCCCTGCTTCTCATCTCCGGTTCTGGTGGCTCCTGGGGCAACCTCCTTACACGGGTGTGCCTGCATCAGCCGTCCGGCTTCCTGTTGAGACAGTCGAGGGCTCCCTTTGCCACCCCGTGGTGGGAAGGGATCTCTGAGGACCCTGCCCTTGCCCCCTCCTTGCACTCTCGTGTGTTCTGTTTTGGGATACAGGGTTGGGGGTATTGAGGAGGCTGCTGGTGCCATGTGGCTGGGGTCTGGCGGCTTCCCATCTGGAACCCCCTGAAGCAGCACTCATGTTTAGCCTGGGACACACTGAGGCATCGGGACTTTGGGAAGTCTGCGAGATGGGAGGCATGGCTGGCATCTCCACTCAGAGGTCCAAGACCTGGACCCCACACTCTGGCCTCCCTCCTGCCAGGCCCAGTGGACATCCGGGTCTGTGACCAGAGTGAGACATCAGGAGGGACAGGGCCCTGGGCTAGTTGGTCACTGTGTCTCTAGCAGTGAAACACATGGTGAGTCTACTCAGTTTTCTCTTGATCTGTGTCAGCAGAAAGTCCAGGAAAAGGGAGCAATGTCCAAACTGAACCATAAAATAGAGTCTCAGCTCCTCAGTTGGTTCACAGACTTGAGCCAGTTTAAGACCCAGCACCCTTGAGTGAACAGCCCCACTGCACTGTCAGAAACGTGCACCATTCATCTCTTCCCAGCCTTCCCCAAAGGGCCCTTTGGCCTTTGCCAGGGTGACCGTGCATTGGGGAAAGGGAAATAATTGACTTTTCTTGGATTGCTGGTCATGGGTTCAGAACACATTTGTCTCCAGGAGCCCCAAACATTACTGTGGCCCACAGTGGAGGCCTGTGGAGTCAGATGATCAGAAGAGCTCCAGCCCAGGCCCCTCTCACAGTGGGCCCAGGGGGCCCCCGTCTTGTCTGTAATTTCTCCCTGAGTTCTGGAGTGCGTAATTGGAAGAGACACCCTTGCTGGGTGTGTGGAGGAGGAGGAGACAGGGAGGTGGGGAGGAGGCAAGAATAGCCCCAGGAGAGGGCCAGGCGCAGCCGGGCAGGACTGCCACCAGAGCACAGTAGTCAGATGGGTGGTGGGGTGGCGCAGGGAAGTGGACGACCTCAGAGTCTGGGGACGGGCAGGTGGGAGCTCCAGCTGGCCTTGCTGTCTGCTGCACTCACATGCTCTCACTGTGGGTATTGCTGGTAGGTTCATGGACAGTGCAGGGCCCTGGTGGGGTCCTTGTGCTAGGGGAGCCTGTTCTATGTCTCCTGGGCTCATGGGCACCAAGGAAGCCCAGGCCACGCCATCGTTACCTGGGTATTTTTTGGTTGGGTGGATGTTAGGAAGCCACTTAGCCTGGATTCCAGCTGTTCCAGGGGCTGAGAGCAGGCCTGGGCTTGGACCTGGAAGGGATCTCAGAGCCCGAACTGACACCGTTTTGATGGCTGGGGCCCCACGGTGCCAAGGCCCAGGGCAGGGCCAGTCATGGTGAGACCCCAGCCTGAGCCTCGGAGTGCAGAGTCACTGGGCGCCCTTCAAATGGCCAGGGAAGTGCGGGCATAGGTATGGGCCACTGTAGATGCCTTGCCTTCCTACCAGGCTGTGGCCTGAGCACACAGCTGCTAATGCAGCCTTGAGTAGGGGCTGGTGGCCCTACTTACAAGCTTCCACCACCTGCCTCTCCCCAGTGGACACAGGGGCATCCCTGGTGACCCAGTGGCTAGTGGTCAGCTTTCCCAGCTAGGCCTTGTTAGCTGTGCTCCCATGGAGCCCCTGAGGGGTTGGACCAGAGTTCAGGCCTCCTCCTGGGGCTCCCCAGAATCTTTGCGGAGCTGGTCCCAGGCCCAAGCGTGCCTTGGGAATTGTTGCAGGGCTTGGGGATTATGGCCTGTTTTCAGATTCCCTATTTTAAGCCCGGCCCAGCAGCATTCCCGAGGGCTGTCTGCTCTGCTCCTGGCGGCAGCCGTGCTGCAAGCAAGCAGGGCCCTTGCATCAGATAGTGTTGCTGAGATGCGGGCCCCAGGGGCCCGGGCTGTTTTTTTTGCCATGCTCTGGCTATTTTTACATGCTCCTTGGGCCCCCAGGTGAGTGCTTGCAGCCCAGGGCTGCACTCTCAGCTGCTTCTGCCTCCAGGGCCTTTTCAGCTGCAGGCCAGATGGGGCCCCTTTGCTCTTCAGAATAGTGGGGCCCTAGCACATGGGCCAGGGCATCCTGGGGCAAAGGGGAGAGGGCCTGTCCTGGTCACAGTATGTAGCTGCATCCTGGGGGAGAGCAGAGCCTGGGCCTCCTGCTTCTGGCCTAGTAGGCTGCCTCTTCAGCCCTCTGTTTGCCAGTGTGTGAAATGGGCACGACGCTACTTGGCTGGAGAAGCCCGTGCTCTGTGCAGACCGCAGTTCAGCGTGTGGAGGGCACACCCTTCTCACTGGCCACCAGCCCTGGGCTCAGCTGAAGCCTTGTCGCCCCTAGGACTGCCCGCAGATCCTGCCCTCCACCCAGATCTATGTGCCGGTGGGTGTGGTGAAGCCCATCACCCTGACTGCTCGGAACCTGCCACAGCCACAGTCGGGCCAGCGTGGCTATGAGTGCCTTTTCCACATCCCGGGCAACCCAGCCCGTGTCACCGCACTGCGCTTCAACAGCTCCAGCCTGCAGTGCCAGAATTCCTCGGTGAGGCGGGTTAGAGTGGGTGAGTCTGGGGGCAACCCTGTGCCCTAGAACGGGACGGTTGCCTTCCCGGCCCTGGACCTCGTCTGTGTGCGTTCACGAGGGCCAGTGCCTGTGGGCAGGGTACCATGGATAGGTCAGGAAGCGCCTCTGGCTTCCCGGGCGCTGCCCCACCCCTCAGGTGTGCCTGGGTTGTGCAGGTGAGTAGGCTGCAGGTGGGGCCGCACAAGTCCTTGGAGCCACTGTGAGTCCCCTGGACATTTGATGGGAGGCCATCTCGGATGTGGGAGTGGGCCACTGTTGTGAGGCCCGGTGGTGTGTGCAGACTGTGACTCTGTGGGTCTCCTGGTCATGGGCTGAGAGTCAGGTGCCAGTGTGTGCAGGAGCAGCCAGGTGCTGCCATCTTTCATCACCCCTGCTCCAGGGGCCAGTGCCAGAGCCCATGGACTTCTGTTGGTGTCCTGTGGCCAGATGTGAGAATTGCTCAGGTCAGCCCGCATTTGCACATTAGCAGATGGGCCATGCCTGTGAGCCAGGAAGAACCCACATTTGCAGCTTCAAGTCTAATAAGATGATGTTCTATGAGCTCTGTAGTCAAGTTCAGTGATTTTAGCAATGGGTGATCTCTGCAGAGGCAGAGACTTTCCTGGAGAGCCAGAGGGAGTGGGCCAAGTCAGTCATTGGAGGCCTGGGCTCAAGGCCCGTGCTCTTGTAGGGCTCCTTCTGTGGCAGCCACAGGCCTCAGTTTCCCCATCTGTCTGGGAAGGGTGTGGTCAGGCAAGCAGTGTTCTTGTGGAGTTGACTTGGGCCCTGTTTGGCAAGGTGGGTGGCTCTGGGCTATTGGCAGGGCCTTGGTTGTTCTCCAGCCCCTAGAGTGCCAAAGAGGGGCCTTGATGGGGTCAGAGGTCTGGCTCCTACAGCCCCTTGGCTGACCCCTGGTCTGTTCTAAAGGTGGGTGCAGGGCCTGGGATCACAGCAGCTCCCTGGGGCAGGACGGGCTGCAGGTTGGCCACGAGGATCACTCTGTATCTCCAGGGCTGGCCTAGAATTCCCTCCACCTGCCTGCCAACCTTCCCAGCTATTTCTGTTCTTTGGCCTGACTCCCGTCTGCCCGCCTCTTCCACCTGCACCTGTCTCGGTCCCTCCATCTCCATCCTCCATGGCCCGTCTCTCTGTGTGTCTTGAAGGCTCTCTCTGTGCTTCGCTCATCCATTCCCCTTCCTCCTCACCAGGCCCCCATTTATCTTTTCTCCAGCTGCGTTTAAAGGGAAGAGGGAGTATCCTGGAATTTGATAGGATCCAATTAAATTCCTGCAGATAAAATAATGATGAATTGCAGGGCTGCCCCTGGGAGACGCCAAGCTCCCTGCCTCCACTCCAAGCACAGGAGCAGAGTTGAGGTCATCAACCTCAGAAAACGGGACCCAGCTGCAGTGCTAGGCCCAGGCTTCCTGGGAAGGGGCAGTTACCCCGAGCCCAGCCCAGCCTTGGGAGACTGGGGCAGGGTGGCACTGGACAGTGATTCTGCTGGCCTGTGCCCCAGCAGGGGACTTGCTTATCTCGCACCTCAGGGCAGTCCTGGCCCATTCAGCAGATGAAGCTATTGAGGTTCCCAGAGCATCCCTGATGTCTGTCCAGGGGGCCCAGCTGGGAGGCCTGGTTTCCCAGCAGGGCTGACCACAGGGAGCAGTTTGAGGCTGAGGGCTCCTTGTGGTTGGAGGAGGTCCTTGAGATTTCATGGAGGCTGACCTCAGAAGCTGGGAGGTCACCTCATATGGAGGCCGTGGAACCAGGAAGAAGCTGTGTGTGAGGGGGTGGGTGCAGGGGAGCTGGGCGTGACTGCAGAAGCTTGCCCCCTCACTGGCAGGCGGGCAGGCAGGAGGCTGCTGTGGGGTTTGCTTGGGAGGCCGTGTGCTGGGGCCCTGCCAGGCCCACTTCCAGTGGCCAGTCCCAGGGATGGCGAGGTGCATGCAGGCCCCTGCCCAGGAGGTGGTGGCCTGTGAGCCCTGGGACCTGACTGCCTGGCTGCTACCCACAGTACTCCTACGAGGGGAACGATATCAGCGACCTGCCCGTGAACCTGTCAGTTGTGTGGAACGGCAACTTTGTCATCGACAACCCCCAGGACATTCAGGGTAAGCAGAGGCACCCTGGCCAGGGGGGGGCAGTGGGCAGGGCCGAGCTGACCGCGACCCCTCCCCACAGCCCACCTCTACAAGTGCCCGGCCCTGCGTGAGAGCTGTGGCCTCTGCCTCAAGGCTGACCCACGCTTTGAGTGCGGCTGGTGTGTGGCCGAGCGCCGCTGCTCCCTGCGCCACCACTGTCCTGCTGACTCGCCCACATCCTGGATGCACGCCCGCCACGGCAGCAGCCGCTGTGCTGATCCCAAGATCCTCAAGGTAGGTCGTGACCCCTGCTAAACCCAGGTGCCTGCCCCATCCCCACTTAACTCCTACCCACCATGCTGTCTTATCTGGCGGGGCAAGCCCTGCCAGGCTGGGTACCTAAGATGCAGTGCCTGGCCCCTGCCGCCCTGCAGCTGTCCCCCGAGACAGGCCCACGGCAGGGGGGCACGCGGCTTACCATCACAGGCGAGAACCTGGGTCTGCGGTTCGAGGATGTGCGACTGGGCGTGCACGTAGGCAAGGTGCTGTGCAGCCCTGTGGAGAGCGAGTACATCAGTGCCGAGCAGTGAGTGCCACCCAGGTGTTGGGGGGCGGGCATTGGGGGTCCCTGCAGCTACTGAGGCCCACCCGGTACCCCCAGGATTGTCTGTGAGATCGGGGACGCCAGCACGGTGCGGGCCCATGATGCCCTGGTGGAGGTGTGCGTGCGGGACTGCTCTCTGCACTACCGTGCCCTATCGCCCAAGCGTTTCACTTTTGTGGTAAGCCCTCATTCTGCTGCTCCAAGAAGGTGACCATGGGTACCACTGAGACCTTGCATGGGTGCAGGGTGGCCTGGGCCCATGGGCCCCTCCTGTCCTCCCTTGGGTCCTCTGGTCCAGCACACCCTGCTCCCCATGGCCTCTGGTGCTGTCCCCTCTCCTGTGCTGAGCCCAGCCCCAGGGCTCCCTAGCCCACCTCCTGGGAACCCCCGGGCGTGGGTCTGGAGCCCAGCTTTGGACAGGTGGCTTCTCCTGGGCTGGGTACAGCTGGTGGTACACACAGGCAGAGGGGGGCCTGGCCCCATGTACTCGAGAGGACTTCCCTGGGACCTCCAGCAAGTTTCTTCTTCCTGTAGACTCCAACCTTCTACCGCGTGAGCCCCTCCCGCGGGCCTCTGTCGGGGGGCACCTGGATTGGCATTGAGGGGAGCCATCTGAATGCAGGCAGTGATGTGGCTGTGTCTGTGGGCGGCCGGCCCTGCTCCTTTTCCTGGTATGGGGGCAGGTGGGAAGCCCTGTCCTGCTGGTGGTTGGGGGCCAGGGCTGTACCTCCTCTGGGTTCACATGACTGTGTGCCCCCTCCTGTTTCCCAGGCAACAGGCTGGAGGGCCTGGCTGGGGTGATCCTGTGGAAACCTGGAGGCGGGAGAAGGTTACCATGGAGACAGGGGCTACCTGGAGAGTGGGAAGAGGAGGGAGGGCCAGCCTGTGGTGGGTGGGCCTGGCCTCCCGCATGACCTGGTGCCTTCACCTGGTTCTTCCCTTGAGGGGAGGAGGAAATCTCTTGAGAACAAAATACAAAATATTTTTGAAAAATTTTGAGAGAGAAAAACAGAAATCTTAACAGAAGTCTCGAAGCTTGAAGTGGATAATTTTAGATTAGGGATGATAATGGAACAGCCCGTTAGATATTTTCCTGTGGTAATTACCCGTTATTAGACTGATCATTGATGTTTGTAGCGGAGCTGGGCCTGGTGGCACTGGGGTTTCCCAGCTATGCTGAAGTGGCCAAGGGGACGGGTCCAGATGCAGGCAGTGCCTGGCCAGCTGCCCGGCTGGGTTGACCCTGTGTCTCATCCCCCAGGCTAGCTCATTTTGTGCTCTCGTGGTCACCCAAGGACATGAAGATTGAGCCCCATTTTTCAGGTCGGGATGGTGTAGAGAAGGAAGGTGCCTACCTTACTGAGGGCAGTGGGAGTCAGCACCGGACTAGGTGGGAGAGTTCGCGCTCGTAGGCTGGGGCTGCTTGCAGCTTGAGCCCACTTGCCAGCCCAGAGGGTGGCATGAGAGCAGGTGTGCTCAGGGCCTGGAGAGAGTGCAGCAGGCAGGCCCCTCCCATCACAGTGGGGCTTTTGAGGACCACAGGTTCTCAGGTCAGAGGTCCAGGGGAGGCAGCAGGGACGAGTTGGTCAGGCCCCCAATGCCAAGCAGGGCAGTATGGGTGGTGGCAGTGGCCGTGGTCATACAACTCGGCTGTGGAGCCATGCCATCCATCCCCCTTGAAGGTGAGCTGTGGCGTGTGTCCTGATGCCACCCCACTGTCCCCCTGGGTTCCTCCAGGAGGAACTCCAGGGAGATCCGGTGCCTGACACCCCCTGGGCAGAGCCCTGGCAGTGCCCCCATCATCATCAACATCAACCGCGCCCAGCTCACCAACCCCGAGGTGAAGTACAACTACACCGAGGACCCCACCATCCTCAGGATCGACCCTGAGTGGAGCATCAACAGGTGGGATGGTTGCCCCAGGCCCCGCCCCTGCCCCTGTGACTGAGACCCATGCCGAGCCAGGAGCCCCCCTCTGCTGCCTGGCTTACCATGTTTTCTGGCCATGAAACATCTGTGCTGAGTGCTTCTACCGTGCCTGCTGTCTGGGGAGCGGGCTCTGGCTGAGCTGTCAGGCTTCGTCCGTTGACTCTTCAGGCCTCACTTTCTAGTGGTGGGACCCTCCTCACGGTCACGGGCACCAACCTGGCCACTGTCCGCGAACCCCGAATCCGGGCCAAGTATGGAGGCGTTGAGAGGGAGAACGTGAGTCCTTGCCCTCTGTGGCTTCCCTCAGACCCTGCCCTGCCTTCCATCCCTGCCTGGGCTCCCTCCTCAGCGTGTGCCAGCCTCGGCTGCTCCTGGAGGCCCTGTGGAAGGCAGCGTCCCTTCCAGGGGGTGGGAGGAGTGTGCCCGGGCAGCCGGCCTGTGCCCCTCCTTCAGGCCCGCCTCTTCCTCGGCCCACACAGGGTGGGCGCCCCAGGAACGTGCTCCCCCCTGCTCCACCCATGCCTGGAGCCTGGCACCTTCCGCAGGGCCGGGCTCTGTCACAGGAGAGCTGTCCTGTCCTCTGTGAGGGCCGGCCGAGCGTCCTTGTTTCCTGTGCCCCCAGAGCTGCGTGGTGTACAATGACACCACCATGGTGTGCCGAGCGCCGTCCGTGGACAACCCGGTACGCAGCCCACCGGAGCTGGGGGAGCGACCGGATGAGCTGGGCTTCATCATGGACAATGTGCGTGCTCTGCTAGTGCTCAACTCCTCCTCCTTCCTCTACTACCCTGACCCTGTGCTGGAGCCACTCAGCCCCACAGGCCTCCTGGAGCTGAAGCCCAGCTCCCCGCTCATCCTCAAGGTGGGTCGCGGTCACCTGCCTGCTGTGGCAGTCAGAGAAGAGGCTCTTTGGCCAGGGCTCTGACTCACCTCACTGTCTGCAGGGACGGAACCTCCTGCCACCTGCGCCCGGCAACTCCCGGCTCAACTACACAGTGCTCATCGGCTCCATGCCCTGCACCCTAACCGTGTCGGAGACACAGCTGCTGTGCGAGTCGCCCAACCTCACAGGGCAGCACAAGGTCACGGTGCGTCCACTGTGTGGCCCCGGCTCTGTTCTCCTGGGCCCCACCCACCTTTCACCTGCTGATCTTGCTCCAACCAGGGCCACCCCAGCCCTGTGACTCAGCCCTAGACATGCCCATCTCAGCAAGCCCAGCTCCAGGATGGGCCCTACCCTGCCTTTGGCTGCATGAGCTCCTGGACTACCTCCTGCCCTGAGCCCTCGTGCTGTCCAGGCTGGCTCGGGTGCCTGCCTTGGGTCCCAGCATCCCCACCCACTGACCACTCTGGGCTCTTGTTGGTGGCACATCACCCACAGGCAGGTGCCACCGGGCATATGGAGGGCTGTCGGGACAGGGCTCTGGAGGTCCAAGGGAGCATGGCTGGTTCCTGAGTGGCCTCCACCCTACCCAACAGGTGCGGGCAGGTGGCTTTGAGTTCTCTCCAGGGATGCTGCAGGTGTACTCAGACAGCCTGCTGACACTGCCTGCGATCGTGGGCATTGGTGGTGGTGGGGGCCTCCTGCTGCTGGTCATCGTGGCCGTGCTCATCGCGTACAAGCGCAAGTCACGTGACGCTGACCGCACCCTCAAGCGGCTGCAGCTCCAGATGGACAATCTGGAGTCCCGTGTGGCCCTTGAGTGCAAGGAAGGTCTGTTGGGGCAGAGGCTTGGGGGCTGGGGCTGGGTGTCCAGGGCTTGCTGAGGAAGCTGCTACCCCTGAGCCACGCCTGTCCTGCCTGCTGGCTCCAGCTCATTTTACAGCACTCTGAATGGCCATGTTTTGCCAGGCTTGTCCCAGGGAGGTTGGTAGTTGCCGACCAGAACTTACAGCCTGGCCCTGGAGCAGGTGCCATCTCAAGACACAGACCCTGGAGCCAGGCTGCTGGCATCTGCATCCTAGCCTGGCTGTGAGGCTGGGGATGGGCTGCTTTTCCTTATGTGCCTCAGTCTCTTCTGTAGAGTGGGCACAGTGATGGGGCCCGCTTGGCTGGGCAGCATGAGTGCTGTGGCCTGCTGGGCGGTGGAGCATGTGCACACCTGCCAGCATGGGTACTACTGTACATGCCTTGAGTGGGGGCCCCTCACCAGGGTGCCTGTCTTCAGTCCCCAGGCACACAGTGTTTGGCCTGGGCTGGCCATTGTCCCCAAGGAGCTCTCTGCCAGGGAGTCAGGCCACACCATTCTCTGGAGGTGGGGGTGCATGTCCACTGTGATTCGTGATTGTGAGTGGTATTGATAGGCTCAGACTGGCTTTGGCAAGGGACAACATTGGGCTTCCTGTGCAGGAAAGTTCAGGGGTGGTGGGCGTGCATCGGCCTGACTGGCCTGGGCCCTCAGCATTGTGTCCCGAGTCTCACTGTCTTGTGTCTCCTCTCCCCTGGTGCCAACCTCTCTTGGTGACAACATGCCACAACAGAAGGGCTTAGCTACCCAGTGGGTGGGCCCTGTTGCTGTACCAATCCCTGCGGGTCACAGCTGGTCTTCTGCCCCCCTTCCTCAGGTCTATTCCCCTGAAGCCCCTGGCAGGGAGGGGTGGACTCCAAGGCAGGTGGGGTGTGACCCAGACAGTGGGATGGGTGCCAGGTAGGCAGGGTCTGCAGACATGCTGGCTGTGGGCCAGGAGCAAGGAGGTGAACAGCTCATGGGGGTTGATGGGCAGGGCCCAGGCAGCAGGCCCCAAGCTGGAACACAGGCTCCACGTGGAGTGTATCAGGGCCCCAGGGGCCGCTGTCTCTGCCTGATGTGGCACGGAGAGGCCCGTGTGCCCAAGGTTGCACTCGTCCCAGGCAGAGCTGGGCCTGACCCCAGGCTGGTGTTTCCAGACCCCCAGCCCCTCTGCTGAGTGCCGCAGGGTACAGACAGTTGGGGTGGGGTGAGGGTTAATGCTGGGAGCAGGGAGGTGGGCTCTGAGGCCAGGGCCCATGAGGATCCCTGGCGGCCTAAGACAGAGAACCTGGTCTGCACGGTGGATGCTTGGTGGAATGGGCAGGCTCGTGGGTTTGTGTGTTGGGCTGGAGGTGGCAGACGGCAGCCCTTGGCCCCCAGGATGGCTGACATGGCTACAGGGCTGGGTGCCACCCACCTTTTGGGGTCCTATGTGCAGTGGTTGTGAGGGGAATAGAGCAGCGCTGATGATAGTTTACATTTTTGGAACATCTGTTAGGTGCCAGGCAAGACCTAGCATTTTGCAGATGTTAACTAGCAAACGCTTATGGTTCTAGCAGGCAGACACGGGAGTGTTCCTGTTGCAAGGATGGGGTATGAAGGCAAGAGCTGGAGTTATTACTAATTCTTTTGGGCCTCCGCTGGGCTAGGGTGTCCAGTTTGCCCAATCTCAAAACGCAAAGTCCTGCATTCCAGGAGCCCCCACAGTCCCAGACAAACCTGGGTGGCCCAGTGGTTGTCTCGGGCTCATCCACCTGCCTGTGGGCGGTCCTGGGGGTACTGCAGGCAGGTGTGTGTTGTGGGCTGGGTGGAAGGCAGGTGGCCTGGGCCTCTTGTGGGGCTTTTGCTTGCTGAGGGTGATTGTCCACCAAGGCCGGCATGCACGATGTCCGTACCTGCCAGCCTGTATGTGGATGCAGTGGCTGGCGGCTGCCCCACGGCTGGCCAGGTTGAGATAACCAGATGCTGCCCGGCAGTGGTGCCTGGGAGATGAAGGCCCTGGCTCATAATTAAACCTGCCAGATGTCCTCAGAGACTGCCTGGTGATCCTCTGGCTCCTGATCAGATAGCGTATCCTGCAGGCTGCTTCAGGGCCAACACTCACGGCTCTGGAATGTTCCTCTGGGGCCCCTCCCACTGCCATGCCTGCCTTTGTTCCTGAAGGAGGCAGAGCTGGTCTGGAGCAGGGCGGGCCCTGTTGAGGGCCCTGTGGCCTGAGGTGTGCATGTGGGGGTTGTCAGCATGGGGGTATGGGGATCTGAGGACAGCCTGCGGCCCACTGTCCTTGGGATCTCTCCTACCCACCACCTCCCACACCATCCCTTCCTGGGTGGCCAATGGAGCCAGCACTCTATGGCTGCTCCACCCCAAACACCAGTGTCTGGGATACAAGAGGCCCCACCCAGCCTGGCCTTGGTGCTAGTGTCTTCTCTGCTATTGTTTTGGTTAATCTTGGGAAAACCCAGTGAGAGAGAAAGGTTTTATCCTGTTAGGATTGGAGAAACTGAGGCCCAGGGAGGCCCAGTGGTTTCTTTAAGATCACGAAACCAGTAAGTGGCACAGCTAGGATTTGATCCTGGCCCCAGGAGCTGGAGGGCGGGCCATGGAGAGGGGCTGGGGCCAGGGGACTGGGGGGGCTGGCAGAGCACCTTGCCCTGATGCCATGTCTGGCCACAGCCTTTGCAGAGCTGCAGACAGACATCCACGAGCTGACCAACGACCTGGACGGTGCTGGCATCCCATTCCTCGACTATAGGACCTATGCCATGCGGGTGCTCTTCCCTGGGATTGAGGACCACCCTGTGCTCAAAGAGATGGAGGTAGGACTAGGCCAGGTATCAGCTGAGTGGGGAGGGGGTGCCGGGCTGCAGAACCAAGACTGGAGTAGCACTGTGGGGCCCTGAGCCCTGGGGATTGGTCACCACGGCTGTGCTCCCCACAGTGCCTCAGGAGGGCAGGAACGAGGGTCTGGGCCTGGGGCAGGAAGCCCAGCCTCATCCCAGCAGTCTACCCTTTAGCCTGGGCTCCTGGCTTCTGTCTTGTGGCTGAGCTCCGTGGGCTCTGACTCTCTTCGTCAGGCCCACATGCTGCTTAGCTGGCCTGGTTTCCGGGATGGCTCTGGATGCCAAACTTGGCTGGGTAGGGGCTGCATGCTGGGAGGTGCGGGCTCCGAGCTGGAGTTTGCAGTGGTTGGTTGGGGTGGGAGTGTATGGCTGACCTGTTATGGGGCCCGCAGAGAGCTGGGTTGTGCTCTGTAGATATTGGAAGCACCCAAGCTGTTGGCAGTGTGCCTGATCAGCAGAGGGGCAGAGGCTGTTCCCCAAGTCCAGCCCGGGACTTGGCAGGTCAGCTCTGTCGTGCTCTTTGGGCCATCTCTGCACCCTGTTGGATGTTGGACAGCCTGCTCCCCTTGTGGCTGTGTTGGTGGGAAATCTTTCTTGAGCTGAACCTGAATGGCCTTCCTGTCATTCTGGCTTGGGCCCAGGACTGCCTCTCGCTGCTCGGACCCACGGGCTGCCCACTGCCTTCTCGTTCCCTGAGATTGCTGCTATACCAGGGGCTCTGTATCCTCCCCCTATTGGATCTCTTTTAGTGTCTGCATTTGCTGTGTCTGTCTGGCTCTTTGTCTTAGCTGTGACTGTGGGTGTTCTATCTGGTACCTGTCACCTGTTTGCCTGGGCTGGGAGCCAGCTGTCACTGGTGGCCTCTGGGCATAGCCTGGTAGGGAACTTCCTGCCCCGAAGAGAATTGGTTCCAGTAAGAGAGAGAGCAGGCTCCTTGCAGCAGCCGTGCCTGTGTGCCACCCGTTTCGCACCTCCCTGCTGTGTGGCCCTGACCAAGCCGCCTGCCCTCAATGGCTTCCGGTGGCCTCTCCGTGAGGTCGGGAGGTCACTTGTGCATTGGTTATGGCTGTGAAGGCAGAGTGAGGCTATGGACGTGCACCCCACACCCAGGAGGTGGGGTGTTGAGCTGGGCTTCCCTGAAGCCACTGGAGGCCAGGCTGGCAGAGCAGGCCCTCTCGTGCTGGGCCCCACCAGTGCTGGTAACGCCTGTGTTGTGTCTGCCTGCAGTGGGCTTCTCAGGCTGTTGTGGCTGGGGCGTCCGTGGCCAGGGGCTGTCCTGATGACAGTGGCATTGGTGGCTGCTGCCATGTCACATCTGTGTTGCTGACAAGGACAGTTGAGGATGGGGACTGGCCCGCTGGGGCCCTGAAGAGCAGAGCAATGTGTCAGCTGCCCTCAGGCCTGCTCTCTGGCCCTATGCTGCCCACACACACCAGCCTGGGCTGGCGGGCCTCCCTCCTGTGTCCTCCGTGGGGGCTGGGCACTCCTCTGTGGTCGAGCAGGCCCATGTACCTCTACAGGTGCAGGCCAATGTGGAGAAGTCGCTGACACTGTTCGGGCAGCTGCTGACCAAGAAGCACTTCCTGCTGACCTTCATCCGCACCCTGGAGGCCCAGCGCAGCTTCTCCATGCGCGACCGTGGGAACGTGGCCTCGCTCATCATGACGGCCCTGCAGGGTGAGATGGAGTACGCCACAGGCGTGCTCAAGCAGCTGCTGTCTGACCTCATTGAGAAGAACCTGGAAAGCAAGAACCACCCCAAGCTGCTGCTGAGGCGGTGAGCCTCCTGTGGGTGCTGGGGGCCGGGCCTGGGCACAACCTGGAGGTGGGCATGGGGAATCCCTGGCGGGCCAGGTGCCAAAGGGAGGTGTGTGCTGGGGGGCGTCGTGAGATGTGCTGGGGGGAGCAGGTGCAGAGCAGGGGGAGCGTGTGCTGGGGGGGAGCAAACACAGAGGGGGTGCATGCTGGGGTGTGGGGCACATGCTGGGGGGCAGATGCGAGGGGGCATGCTGGGGGCTGGGGTTCAAAATGGGGGGCTGTGGTATGTGCTGGGGGTGAAGCAGACATTGGGAGAGACTGCTGGGTCTGGGGCGCAGAGTGGGGGGTATGCTGGGGGCGTCGTACGTGTTGGGGGTGGGGCAGTGAGGGCCCTGCTGTGCTGGAAGTACCCAAGCCAGGTAGGGGTCAAGGGGTACGAGGAATCACTGGATCCCCTGAGCCTCAGCCTCCTCATCAGGAGGTGCTGACAGTGGGGAACCCGGTGTGCCGGGCACCCTTTGGGGCCCACTGATACCAGGCCTGAGTCTTTATGTCCAGAGGCCTGGGCTCTGGGATGAAGGGCTAGGGTCTCCATGGCAGCCCCCAGAACTGCCTGATGCCCACCCACGTGGGTGCCTTTTGAGGCCTGACCTTCAGCTCTGCAGTAGCAGAGTGGAGGGTGGGGCCCGCAGGGGTGTGGTGCCTGGTGGGATGACGCCATCCTGCTGGTGTTCTGCACCCCCAGGACTGAGTCGGTGGCGGAGAAGATGCTGACCAACTGGTTCACCTTCCTCTTGTACAAATTCCTCAAGGTAGGAGAGGAGGGTCTGAGAGCGGGTGGCAGAGGCTGGGTGAGTGGTGGGAGGGAAGGGAAGGGTGGGGAGATGCGGGAGCCAGGAGGGGAGAGAGGTGCTGGGAAAGGACAGGCTGAGGGCTCCGGGGGTGACCACGCACACACTCCCAGAACCTGCGTTCGTTGCCCCTGTCCCGTCTCTTTCTGAGAACCTCACCCTACCCACTGAGGTAGGTATGGATGTCCTCAAGCTGAAGCACGTGGCCGAGCTGTTTGGGCACAGGCCCAGGTCTCCATGCTTTGCCCAGAGCCCGGAGCTGGGCTGTGAGGCTGAAGAGGGTAGAGGACACCTGGGCAGTGGCTTCCAAAGGGTCACATGCCCAGCCCGGGGCCATCCTGGGGGGGTGCCCAAGGGCTCCCACCTGGCACCCATTAACAGGTGAGGATGGCTATGCTGGGCTTCCTCTGTGCTGTCCACACTCCAGGAGACGGGTACTGGGCATGCTCAGATTGGGGTGTAGGCCGGAGTTTGCAGACTGTGACCCCGGGCTGGACATGGGTCCCCCTGGGCTTTATTTGGGCTATAATCAGTAGAATTAGTCACCTTCAGATACTGGGAAATCATACAGATACGGGTACCTGCCTTCCCCTGGAGAACCCAAAGGCTTGGTGGAGGACCCGCGTTCTTAAGCAGCGGGAGCAGCAGGGCCTCCATGTGGAGCCTGTGTGTGTGAGCACCTGCTCCCTGCGTGGGCTCCGTGGCCTGGCTGACACTCTGCGGACGAGGTGACCAGCAGAGTATCCTAGCAGTCAGAGGTGGGGCTGGTACTGACTGCCTGGGTTCAAATCTCCCAGTTTCTTATCAAATCCAGGAGCAGCATCTGTGTTCCACTGGCCCACAGGGCTAGGGCACAGCTCAGTGACCCATACACAGATTAGTGCACAGAGTGGAGTCCTTGTCCTGGCTGGGTGTCTTTGCTCCCTGACAGATGGTGGATAGGAAGTACAGGAGACAGGCAAGGGGTCTGCTAATGAGCAGGGAGGGCGAGATGTGAACAGAGGGGGGAGTCCCAGACAGAGGGGCAGCTACAAAGAAGGCCCTGGTGGGCATGGGGGCAGAGCTGGAGCACTGAGGCCATCATGGGAGGTGGCACGTTTGTGTGTACACAGCAGTCTGGGGCAGTGGTGAGTGCCCCGTGAATGATCACTGTATTGTTATGCGGAACTGGTGGCAGATAGGACAAAGCTGTGCCCTTCCTATAAAAAAGCATGGTTCTGCTAAGATTGACTTATTTACTTTCTCGCTAAACTGGGCTCTGTAAACCAAGGGAGCAGCAGTCCAGAGCCAGCTTTAAAGTGTGCAGGCAACAGAGTTTGAGCTGTCTCAGCCCCATCGGTCCCCATTTCATCCTCGTTCTCCACACCCAGAGAGACGGGGTTTACTTCAGCAGTAGGTCTGAGAACTTAGGTTGGGTGTGGGTTCTGTTTCATGCTGGGGTGCAGGGAACGGGCCCATCCCCAGGAAACCCAGCAGAGTGTGGCCGCCAGTACCACAAAGGCCGAGAGGATGGAGGGGCTATCCTGGGGTCTGTGGGGTGGGGCTGCTTTACGGAGTTGGGGGGAGTGGCTGCATTTTGAACAGGTGCTGAGGGCCATGTGGGGTCATGCAGGAGGCAGAGGAGGGCAGTCTTGGCTGAGAGAGCAGTAGGAGGGGCACAGGGAGGGGGAAGGCCCAGTGCCTTTTGGGGTGGGAGCAGCACAGGCCTGGAGGGGGTGGGCTGTGGGCTGCACTGGCCCCCGACCACCCACATTGGCAGAGGGGTCCCAAGGTCGGGGAGCTCCCAGACCTACTCAGTTGTCTCCCCTACCTGCCTCATGACACTGAGGAGGAAGCTGATGCTGGACATGAGGACACGCCCAAGGCCACGCAGTGGAGGTGGCCAAGCTGAGGACTTGCTTTCCCCTGGGGGCTTGTGTCTCTTGCCCCAGGATGGTGCCTGTGGCTGGCCAATGACTTCCTTTTGCCACACACTATTTCTTGGGTTTTTTGTTTTTGCTGTTTCTTAGGCTTTTATTTTTCAGAGCAATTTTAAGTTCACAGTAAAATTGAGCATAAGGTGGACAGATGTCCAGCACACCCCCTGCCCCCACACATCCGCGGCCTCCCCATTGCCAGCACCCACCAGAGTGGTGTGTGTGTTGTGGTGGATGAATCACAGTGACACATCATTGTCACCCAGCATCCAGGGTTTACATGGAGGCCTGGGCTTGGTGTTGCCTGTCCTAAGGGTGTTGGCAAATGTGCAGTGACATGTTTCCTCCATTACAGTGTCCCCCAGAGTACCCAGAGTACTTTCACTACTCTGAAATCCCCTGTGCCCCACCTGACCATCCCTTTCTACCCCTGAGCCTGTGGCAGACACTGACTTTTTTACTGTCTCCATAATTTTGCCTTTTCCAGAGTGTCACATAGTTGGGGTCAGGTAGCCTGTCCACACTGGCTTCTTTCACTTAGATGTGTGCATTTGAGGTTTCTCTGTGTATTTCTGTGGCTGGATAGCTCATTTCTTTTTAGCGTGTTACAAACCTTTTTAAAAAATTTTTTCTTTTGTTGTGGTGAGATAAACATCTTAACCATTTTTAAATGTACAATTCTGTTGTATTAAATACATTTACACTGTTGTGCATCCATCACCACCATCCACCTCCAGAGCTTGAAAATTTCCTCCTGAAACTCCCCACTGTACACTGATTCCCCTCGCCCTCCCCGGCGCCTGATGCCCAACCTGTTACCTCCTGTCTCTATGGATCTGACTGCTCTAGGGACCTCCAGTGAGTGGAGTCACACAGTGTTTATTCTTTCGTGGCAGGCATATGATGTGGAAGCAGCCAAGTGTCCATTGACAGATGAATATTAAACCAAATGTGGTCTGTCCACACAGTGGAATATGATTCTGCCCTAAAAGGAAGGAAATTCTGACATGTGCTGCAACATGGATGAACTTTAAGGACACAAGCTTTTTTTAAACAATCCAAATCCTCTTCATTCTGTGCTATCTTTATTTTTTATTTTTTTATTTTTTAACGATATTTTATTTTTATTTTTTTTTTCCTTTTTGTCTTTTTTCGTATCCGGCAACGGATCGCAACCCTCAGTGTCGCGCCCGTACCGGACCGGGACCGGCAACGGGATCGCAAACCTCGGTGCTGCACCCGCACCTCGCTCAGCCAGTGAGCGGGAACCGGTCTGTATGTGGGATCCGAACCCTCGGCGGGAGCGCCACCATGCTCCCAAGCGGCGCACTGTAGCAGTGAGCCACCGGGCCGGCCCATTTATTTTTATTTTTAAAATTTATTATTTTTTACATTCTAAGATGTTGTTGCAGAGCAGTTGTGGGGGGGAGAAGAGAGGGGAAGGGGGGAGTGAAATTGGGTGGGGAGTCGTGTTCAAGTCCTGTGGTACCCCCTTTATTTCAGCAGGGGAGACCAGGGGCCTTCCAGCGACAGCTCTGCCATTGCTGGGCTGGATGCAGATGTCAGGGGGGTGTGGCTGAAGCCCTGGCCTCTCACTTTCCCATCTTGGGAGCTCAGGGTGTTTCCAGTAGTGGCTCAGTGGTCATTGCTGGGCTGGTTGCCAACATCAGGGGGTTTGGCCAAGGCTGTCAGTCCCCCACCACTCCGGATTGGGTGTGCTACCTTTAGAAACAAAAACTTTAACTAAAAGGTAATCCGCACTCATTTTACACACTTAAACAATGTAGAAGTAAGTGAGTATGGAGGGGCGACCACCCCACCTGAATTCTGGACGTAGTGACTATCAGTGTTTTGGTGCCTGTCTTCCCAGGCTGGCTTCTAAACTGAATCAAATATCTAAATATCCATGGAGTATGCTTTTAATACTATGAAGCCCTACTGCTGGGCCTTGTCTTCATTAGAGTGTCTTTCTTTTTAGTACCATACATTTTGCATGGCACCTTGTTCCCTGCCCCGCCCCTCCACTTTGGGCAAAGTAAGGACATAGGTGTTGTCTTGTTCTTTTTAACAGCTGTGTAGTGTTCCACCACGTGGATACTACGTCATTTGTCCAACTGTTGCACTGCTGATGGGTGTTGGGAGAGCTGGAATTCTTCCCTGCCATGACCAGCACTGCAGCCAGCACTCCGTTGCTGCTGTCTTTGCCTGCTGGGTTAAGGTTTAAGGGATTTCCAGAAGAGGGAGTACGGGTGATCAAGCATACTCATTTTTAGTTGTAATACTTGCTGCCATGTTGTCTTGTAGTAAAAGGTTGCACCAGTTCGGCATCTGAGAGTCTCACCAGCCTGGGATAACCCTTGTTTAATGAATTTTTTTCACCTTTGCCAATTTCATAAGCACAGATTGATATTCTGTTGCTTTGGTTGGCTTTTCTTTAACAAACTGGGCATTTTTTCATGTTTGGTCACTTTTGTTTTTCCTTTGAAGCTAAGTTTGCAAGTGTCTATTTTTATTCTTTGCCTGTTTTTCTAGTGTTATTTCTTATAATTGATTATAGGAGTTTTTTTTAAAAATACACGACATCCAGGGTTATGCTAAGAAATTTTTACTTGTGTATGGTATGAGGTAGGGGTCTAACTTGATTTTTTCCACTCCTAAACGGAGAAGCACTTGACATCATTTATTGAACTGCGCATACTTATGTTACCTTTGTCCTTGGAAAGTGACACGTTTTGTTGGGCAGTTTCTGCACATTCATGGCTGGGGCTGGAGGAGTCTGAGGTCACCCCTTTTCCCCTCACTGTGCAGGAGACTGAGGCCAGAGAGGGAAAGGACTCAGAGAGGTCTTAGGTTCTGGGCCTCCTTCTTTTCTAGACTCTCTTTTACTCCTTTGTGCCATCTGGGCAGGCCTTAGAGAAGAAGTGGCCAGGGCTGGCACAGGAAGGCTGCCCTTGAGTCAGGTGCAAATGGCCTGGCTCGGATGAGCCTCCTCTGAGGACACCTGGGCTTTAAGAGGCAGTGCTGTGGCATCAGATGGATCCAGGTTCGAATCCTGGCCTCCTCAGTTCTTTGCTGTCTGACTTTGGCTGATAACCTCACTCCTCTGGCCTTCAGAGACTAGCTGTTTTCTTTTGGCCCTCTGCAAGGTCCAGGCCCAGGAGCCTTTGGACAGGCATCTGATTTTAAGACCTTGAAAGGCTCTTGTCCTCTCTTCGGCCACTCCCTTCACTCTCTTCAGATGGCATTTCGAGGAGGAGTGGCAGCTGTTAATGCCACTGTGTCCAGATCTGTGCCCTTCCCTCCTCCTTCCTGGCTGACTTCATGAAGCCAAGTTTACAAATGAAACTTGAATCAAAGACAGGCGTGTTGTTGGAAGGTCTCAGGATGACCCATGCTGTGGCCACTACTTAGCAGCTGTCTCTTTAATTAGTGCAGGTGCTAATGAGGTGCCCAGAGCGTGGGGTTATAGGGGCAGAGCCATTGTTCACTTGCCAGGGGCCAGGTGGGAGGCAGGGCTGCCCCCTTGGGGACATTCACACCTCCTGACCTCTGTTGGACATCCAGGGCCTGTAGAGGACTGTTTGCCCCTGCTCTGGTGGGGACTCTCCTGTGCAACAGATGTAGCCAGCCTAGGTGCTACAAGGGGAGACACTTGTACTTGGGGCCAGCCCTGAAGGGCCAGCAGGCTGAACTTGGCTGGTCAGCTTTCTTCACTTTGCTGTAATGCCGTGAGCTTTTCCTCACACAGCTTCCATTCCTCCAGTTTGTTGTTCAGCAAGTGTCAGTGCTGGGGCCTGGCCTGTCTCTCAGGCAGCTTTCACGCTGGGGGAGGTGGCGGGAAAGTGAACAAGCTCGTTGCGGGGAGCAATGGTGCCAGGAAGACGTGGCAAGTCTCCGGGACAGTGGTGCAGGGTGCAGCCTTGACCGGGTGCTCAGGAGGGCCTTTCTGTAAAGGGACGTTGGGGTGGGTCTAGAAGGACCAGGAACAGCTGAGGGAGAGGGTTCTGTTTATAGGGATAGCCGTTCAAAGGCCCTGTGGTGGGAACAGGAGGTGGCCCTTAAGGCTACTGTGTGGGGAGCCAGTGGGTGAGCTACTGGGGGCAGGGGCAGAACAGACCCTTGCTGAGTGCCCAGGGGCCACCTCACCAGACCCCGAGGCCCTGCTGGCCCCAGGCCGTGGACTCCTGCAACGCTCAGTACTGTGAGCCTCCCTGGGCTGGTGTGTCTGCAGGGATCAGTAAGGAGAAAGGGGCGCCTTCCACCTGCAGGGGGCCCAGCCAGGTGGGTCCCCGACATCCAGCAGATCGTAGTCACACCTAGAGGGGTGTGTGCCATGAGATGGGGGCCCTCCGGGTGAGCTCTGTCCTGGGGGCTCGGGGCTGGT
Organism: Galeopterus variegatus; assembly: GCF_000696425.1. NCBI lineage: Eukaryota > Metazoa > Chordata > Mammalia > Dermoptera > Cynocephalidae > Galeopterus > Galeopterus variegatus. The sequence goes on from NW_007727236.1 coordinate 270,875, forward strand.
CCTGCTGCGGGCTGAGCCAAGACAGAATTCGGGCGGAGCCAGCTGGCCTTGGTCTTCCTGGGTGTGCGCCTGCTTGGCTGTGCTGTATCCCTCACGTGGTGTTGGCGCCTGCTTACCAGTGTTTTATTTAGGATTTCCACATTGCTGCACATGAGGGCGATGGGCCTGTTTTATTTATTAATTTCCTTTCCCTGTCTTCCTTGGGCTTTGGTCCCAGGGACACATATACTTGCCTCCTGAAAGGCATTTGGAAGCATGTAAGTCTGTCCTTACCTGGGAGCCATGTAGATGCTCCAGGAGGGAGGGCTGAGGGCAGGAAGCCCCAGCCAGCCCAGCCTCATGCCCCGCCCGCTGCAGGAGTGCGCAGGGGAGCCGCTGTTCATGCTGTACTGCGCCATCAAGCAGCAGATGGAGAAGGGCCCCATCGACGCCATCACAGGTGAGGCACGCTACTCCCTGAGTGAGGACAAGCTCATCCGGCAGCAGATCGACTACAAGACACTGGTGAGCAGCCAGCCCGCCCGCCTTGCCCCTCGCCCAGCACGCCTGCCCTCGTCACGCCCAGGTAGGCATGCGGCGGGGCTGATGCTGCCACCCACCCCTTGCAGACCTTGAACTGCGTGAACCCCGAGAACGAGAATGCACCTGAGGTGCCAGTGAAGGGGCTGAACTGTGACACGGTGACGCAGGTCAAGGAGAAGCTGCTGGATGCCGTGTACAAGGGGGTGCCCTATTCCCAGCGGCCCAAGGCTGGGGACATGGACCTGGGTGAGCAGCAGGGGTCAGGGGCTCTGATGCTGGAGTGGGGGCCTGGGGCGTGGGCTGGGCTCTAACACTGGGGTCCAGGGGTCGGGGGCTCTGCACAGGTGAGCATATGCGTGCTGATGCAGAGGGGCCAAGAGAGTGTCTGGGAGCCACAAGTGACCTGCTTGGTGGGGAAGTCCAGTCAGGGCCACAGAGCTGCACTGGATGGGACAGTGGAAAGCCACGGAGGGGAGCAGGGTGGGCTCCCCAGGCCACGGTGGAGGTGGGATTCTAATGTACTTCAAGAGACGGTGGCTGTTGGAGCCAGGGGGCCTCTGCTCATGGGGTGGGCAGGTGGGGGCCATCAAGGGAGGGGCAGGTCTGGAGTGGGGCTCTGGGTCCTGCAGCAGGTGTGCACAGAGAGGCTGGGGCCGCCATGGAGGGCCTGGGGTGGCAGGCAGAGGAACAGGGTCTCAGGCTCGGGGAAGGCCAGACAAACCCCCAGGGTGGTGCGGTGGCAGTGGGTAGAGGGGCTGAGCCAAGGAAGGTGCCCTCCTCCCTTGTTATTCTCGTGTTCGGAGTCCCTCACCCAGTTCCCCCAGCACATCCCTGCCCTCCTGGGCGGGCCTGTCCCCACTCCTGCGCCATGCCACAGCCAAACGAGAAGCTCGGGTTAGGAGGGAGGCCCTGTGGCCCCACTCTCCAGCGCCCTCCTCCCCGCAGAGTGGCGCCAGGGCCGCATGGCACGCATCATCCTGCAGGACGAAGACGTCACCACCAAGATCGACAATGACTGGAAGAGGCTAAACACTCTGGCTCACTATCAGGTGACAGCCACACTTCTCTCAGGGGCTTGCAGCAGTGTGGACACGGGTGTCTGGGAACCTGGGGCTGGAACACGGCCTAATGTGTGGTGGGTTGTACATGTCACAGAGAAAAGGGGACAGGTTGCCTGTGTGGACAGTCCTGGACCCTGTGCTGTGCCCGTGGTCCCTCTGCCAGCCCTGGGACAATCTCAGTGGGGAAACTGAGGCTGCGAGTAGTGAGGTGCCTCTCCTCCAGGCACAGACCAGGGGTGTCACTTGGGTTTCTGACCAGGTGGGCAGAGTGCCAGTGTCAGGTGGTGTTCTGGTGGGTCATGATATCCCTGTCCCTGCAGGTGACAGACGGGTCCTCAGTGGCACTGGTGCCCAAGCAGACATCTGCCTACAATATCTCCAACTCCTCCACCTTCACCAAGTCCCTCAGCAGATATGGTGAGGAGCTGGGTGGGCACAGTGAGGGGCTGGGCTGGGGCAGGGTGCCCCCTGGGCTTCTGTACTGCAGCAGGTGGCATAGGAAGACTGAGGGGACATCTCCAGAGCCTGTCACTTGGACACTGGTCCTCCTTCAGGTTCAGGAGCCTGTGCTTCTCTGTGGACAGCGCTGTCCTCTCTTGTATAGGCCTCTGAGCTGTCAGTGGCTGTCCCTGACAGCCCAAGGCGGTGGGGTTGATGTCCAGTGTTAAGATGAGGAAGCAGGCTTGGGGGAGTGCTTTGCCTGAGGCAGGTTGATGCTGGGGGCCCTGCCCACTGATGGCCGGGGTCCTGCAGAGAGCATGCTGCGCACAGCCAGCAGCCCCGACAGCCTGCGCTCACGCACGCCCATGATCACGCCTGACCTGGAGAGCGGCACCAAGCTGTGGCACCTGGTGAAGAATCATGACCACCTGGACCAGCGCGAGGGCGACCGTGGCAGCAAGATGGTCTCGGAAATCTACCTGACGCGGCTGCTGGCCACCAAGGTGGGCCCTGTCCGGTGGATGGGTGGCAGGGACGTAGGGACGGCCAGGCCCCATCCTGAGGATGCCAAGCTTGGAGCAAGCCCCATCCTCAACCTGTTCCTGTGGCCACCTGGAGCTCTGTGCCCTTGCCCCCTGCAGGGCACGCTACAGAAGTTTGTGGACGACCTGTTTGAGACCATCTTCAGCACGGCACACCGGGGCTCGGCCCTTCCACTGGCCATCAAGTACATGTTCGACTTCCTGGACGAGCAGGCCGACAAGCATCAGATCCACGATGCTGACGTGCGCCACACCTGGAAGAGCAACTGGTGAGTGTGTGGGGTGGGGCGCCTACCGTGGCCAGGCACACAGGTGCACGCGCAAGCATGAGCTGGGCTCTGTGATGTCAGGCAGGGTGGGTACCTGGGACCAGGTGTGCTCCTCCCAGAGTCCTTTTTCCTCTTGGGCCTGTCTGGCCTTCTGGGGCAGTGACCTCTTCTCCTGGTCGTGGACACCCGGCCCCACAGTGCTGGCTTCCTCTGTTGCCCAGGCAGTCTAGCCCTCGAGCTCCACGAGCCCCTCACTCCCCACTCAGGGCCCCCAAGTTCTGGTCTGAAGCCTGTCCTGGTCAGCACACCCTGGCTTTGGGCTGCCAGGCACAGCTCTGGGGGTCAGCCTGGCAGAGCCCCAGCCCACTGCAGTGGGCACCACTGCTGTGTGTACCTCACCTGGCCCCAGTAGACACCCAGGCTCCCGCCTGCTGCAGGGGGACACCCTCTGTGCACATCTGGCCTCCCTGCCATGGCCCCTGGGAATTCTGGAAGAGGACTATGCAGACCACACCTGGGGCAAGGTCCACTCCTCTCCCCCACACAGCTAGACCCTGTTGCACCAGGCAGTGTCCCCTCCGTCCCCCATGAGCCCCCCACCCGCAAACCTGGGACTCCCCTCCCCCTTTCGTGCATATCTACCCTTGCTCCCCCTCCTCTTAGCTCCTCTTTCTGCTGGATTCTGCACCCCTATGGCCCCCATACCTCATGGCCAGCAGCCCCTCCCCACCTGGCCTTGTCTCCCAGGGCCTGAGTGCCTCTGTGGCCTTTGCCATGTCCTCATTGGAGCTCCTGGGCCTTTGGCCTCTGACGTCTTTCTCCAGGCTCCTCCTGGGTGACCCCACCACCACCCGGCAGTCTCACCCCTCCTAAGATTCTGCTGGCCTCCACATAATGCCATCGCCCGAGGCTGGGGTGCACCCCAGGGGGACCTAGGGATGGAGGACCCTCAAGTTCACCTCTCTTGGGCCATGCTGAGGGGGCTCCATGCGGCAGGAGAGGAGGCAGCTGGGGAGGCAGCATCATTCAGAGTGATGCTCTGTAAAGGGAACATTCTAGATCCATGTTGTCCAGAGCAGTGGCTGCCAGCCACTTGTGGCTGCTGAGCACTTGATGTGATAGGTGCGACTGAGGGTCTGAATTTTTAACTTTCACTTAAATTTAAACAGCCACTCACGGTAGTGGTGGTTGGGCAGCCCTGCCAGCAGTAATCCCTGAGGAGGCGTTTTGGCACAGAGATCTGCTCTCTGGGGACATGTCCCCTGGGCTAGAGCCAAACTGGGTCTCCATGTAGGAGCAGGGCCATGAGCCAGCACACAGGCCTAGGAGGGCAGTATGGTGGTCCCGTGATCTGCAGTCCCGCCTGCGTGTGACCATGTGCGTGAGCGTGCACCTCTGAGCACATGTGCCAACTGTCGAGTCATACTGTGCTCAGGCACCAGGCACCAGGCAGGACAGCCCTGGCTGGGCAGCAGGGAAAGCCCACATTTACTGAGGGATCCCCCCCACTATGGGCCTTGGTTTCCCCATCTGCATGAAAATCCATGACCACTTTGGAGTCAGCCAGGAGGGCCGTGCAGTAGCTGGCCAGCCCCATCTCGTGCTGTGTAGACAGAAGGGGTGTGGAGGCCCAGAGAGCAGGGTCCCGCCCAGCCCTGACATGCCCGGCCTGCCCTGCCCACCCGCAGCCTGCCCCTGCGCTTCTGGGTGAACGTGATCAAGAACCCGCAGTTTGTGTTCGACATCCACAAGAACAGCATCACGGATGCCTGCCTGTCAGTGGTGGCCCAGACCTTCATGGACTCCTGCTCCACGTCTGAGCACAAGCTGGGCAAGGATTCACCCTCCAACAAGCTGCTCTACGCCAAGGACATCCCCAACTACAAGAGCTGGGTGGAGAGGTGGGCAGGCAGGCGGGTAGTCCAGGGTGGACAGGGTGGGCAGGGCTGGGAACCCGCTCATGCGCCTGCGTCGGCCACCAGGTACTATGCCGACATCGCCAAGATGCCTGCCATCAGTGACCAAGACATGAGCGCCTACCTGGCCGAGCAGTCACGGCTGCATCTGAGCCAGTTCAACAGCATGAGCGCCTTGCACGAGATCTACTCCTATATCACCAAGTACAAGGACGAGGTGAGCTGCTCGGCGAGGGACCCTGCCTGCTCCCTGCTTGCCTTGCCCAGCAGAATCCCTCCTGGGGGCCTGTCTGCCAGCTCCTCCCTGCATCACAGTCTGGTGCCTGCCTTCATTCCCTGCCCCTAACAGCCGCCTAGCTCCCCAGGGTAGGAAGGGGAGCCAGCCAGGTAGGGCAAATGCTGAGCCTGTGGCAGGTCACGAGGTGGGGGCAGGGCAGACGAGACAGCAGTGTCTCCCGAGGTGGAGGATGGGGTCAGGATGCCTGAGCACCTCCATGTGTATCGAGCTGGGTGGGCATCTCCAGGGCTGGGCACAGGCTCTTCCACGGAGTTTTCCTTTTAGTGTCCTTTCTGCCGACTTGAAGTGAGGCTGCAGGTCTCTTTGTTGTCAGCACACATGGAGCTGGGGCTCCATGAGGCGTCCGGGAAGGGGGACCTATCCCTCGGCTCACTGGACAGAGTGCACAGGGCCAGAGGGCAGGGCAGGCCGGGCCAGTGCCAGGCCCTGAAGCCAGAGCAGGCCCAGTGGTCTGAGGATCATAGGCAGCTGCCAGCTGAACGAGAGCCATGCTGGGGACAGGGAGGGATGTGACACAATGGGGCTGTGCTTGGGTGTGCAGGCTTCAGGGGACCTGAGCCATTTCCCTGGTGTGACAGGGCCAGTGGAGGTTCAGACACAGGCATGGCCTGGCTGCTGGGTGCGGGGCTGGGCTTTGGGTGGGCTCTGGGTGTTGAAGTGGAGAGGTGGGGCAGGCTGGGGGAGGCCTGGGGCTGAGGTCAGGACTCAGGCTTCGGGCTCTTCAGATTTGAGGGCGGTGGAGATGTGAGCTCAGGAGAACTCTCGGGTCAAGGCCAAGCATGGAGGTTGTCAGCTGAGCAGAGGCTAGGGGAGATGCCCGGGTGACGAGGGCACAGGAGGGGACAGCCCCAGCCCTGGGGCTCCTGCATGGGGGGCTGTGGGACAGAGACTCAGAGCAGGATACTGAAGTGGTCTTCAGGCAGATGCCCTAGAAGACGAGAAAGGTGAGCAGCAGGTGGTCCTGAGAGTGGCAGTGGGGACCGAGCCAGAGGTCCTGAGGCTCACGAGGGGCAGGGAAGGCCGCAGAGGCTTTCTGAAGAGCTTTGCTGTCCAGGGGCCCAGGGAAGCCACAGGTGCTGTGGGAATGGGGAGTGGGCAGCAGCGTGGCCACACTGGGGGCTGAGGGACCAGAGGCTGCTGTGTTTGGGGATGAGGGTAAGAATGATGACCTGGGGGGACATACTCTTCACACTGGGATCCCAAGGGTCCAAGCTCAAAACCCAGGTCCCTCAGCTGGAAATGGGAGGGCCTGAACCTCTGGCATCTGCTCCAGAGTCCCCACTGGGTGTGACCACATCACGCGGCACAGAGGGCTCTGGGGGAGGCCGGAGACCCAGCATGGCCTTGCTGTGTGACCCTCTGGACATTCGCATACCCAGCCTAGACCTCTGACGCCCCTTCCCGACCTTGCAGATCCTGGCAGCCCTGGAGAAGGACGAGCAGACACGGCGGCAGCGGCTGCGGAGCAGGCTGGAGCAGGTGGTGGACACCATGGCCCTGAGCAGCTGAGCCCGGCCCTCAGCACAGCAGGAGGCGGAGCCAGAGGCAGCCCTCACCCACCTGTGTGGGGTGCCCATGGCGCTCGGGGCAGGAGGCCCAGTGTCCTCCCGGCCCTCCTCCTCCTCTCCCCTCCTGGCAGGGGTCCCAGCTCTCTCACTGACGTGGATGTGAGGTGCCTGCTGTGCCACCCCTGTGCCCAGAGCTACTGGCATGGGGGCTAGGAGAGCACAGGAGGGACGGCTAGGGCCAGGGACCTTCGCCAACCAGTGGGAGCTGCCCAGCAGCCTTCGCAGGAGAGGGCTTGAGGGGTGAGGCTGGGGCCTGCCCGAGGGAGGGGCAGCCAGCCTGGTTTGTCTCCTTGAGGCCAGGACGAGGGGCTGGGATGTTGGCAGCTCCTGGCTTCCCGAGCTGCCACCAGCCATCTGAGAGTCTGGGGTCCTGGTTGGCAGCCAGAAGGAGAGGCAAAATGCCCAGTGCCAGGCGAGAGGAGCCGAGTCGGTCCTGGTCGCCACTGCCGCCTTCCACGCCCAGCTCCCCTATGTCATTGCACAGCTGCCACCATCCTCAGATTCACCGCGTGCTCTGCGCGGCCGAGGCAGAGCGCCACGTCCCCTCCCATGGAGGGGCTGCAGGACGGCACTGCCACGTCTCCGAGTGGCTTCCACATGGACCAGACAGCTCCCTTTCTGTCCTCAGGGCTGTGCCTCTGGGAGCCACCTGGTCTGGGGCTCCAGGTTACAGAGCGCATGTTCCTGTTATTTATTGCCCCCACGTTCCCCCCGCCCGGTACCAGCTGCCTGTGAGGCAGTCTGAGCTCTCCCCACCATGGAGCTCCAGGGTAGCCCCCAACCACCCTGTTCCCCTCCCTCTGTCCTTCCCCTCTCTCTCTCTCTCTCTCTCTCTCTCTCTCATCTCTCTCTCTTCTCTCTCCCCCCCACTCCCTGTCTTCCCGATCCCCAACATCGCCCTTGGTGGCTTCCAGTCTGGCATCTTAGCAGTGTCTTGCCCCTTCAGAGCAGTGGGACATCTGGGGCTGTTTTTGTTTTTTAAAGGGGAAAAAAATCCTGCTGCATTCTGCTTGGGCTGCAAGGGCCAGGCAGGGCCCCTCTGGCCACCACGCTGACGTGGATCTATTTGGGCCATGAGCAACAGGCAGGGACCAGAGGGACTGGAGGTCAGCTGCTGTCCACCCCACCCTCAGTGAGCAAAATAGAATGAATTTTTAATTAACACAAGTCTGTACATATATATAAATATATATATATATATATGTGGCTCTAGCCTCGGTCTCCAGCCCCAGTGGGGTACTGTACAGTTAACTGAAGGAGAACATTCACGGACACCTCAGAATGAGAAGATGAGGCGGTGGGAAAGCAGCACCAAGTGGTCATGGAGAAAGCTGCCTGCTCTGCGCCTGCGACCTGCAGCCACTCTTCTGTTTGACATCAGAAGGGAGGCCTCCTCGCCTGTCCCCTGAGAGCTTCCAGGGCGTGTAGGGTCTGTGCATTATGCATGATTGTGCTAGCGTTTAGTCTGAGTTGATCTTTTTAAAACTGCAAGTGTTGAATACTAGAAGAGGTCGTTAGGCCCTTTTTTTATGTTTTTTAATTGATTAGTCACTTGTAAAAGCAAACAAGCGGCCTGTCCCCTTTTCAAGTTCACTTTTTCGATGGTACTAAAGATTCCCACAGACTTTAAGGGACAGCTAACTGTGGCCAGACCCAGCCTTGGCACCCTTGGCCCAGGCCCTGAGGAAGAGCACGCGCCCTGCGGGGCTCCCAGTCCCCTCATCCCCCTCCTTAGCAGCATGAGCCAGACTGGACACGGCCGAGATCAGATTAGGAGCCACCCTTCACATGGGGTCAGTGTGAAATCGGTGACCTGACTCAGGGAGCTCCTTCGTCCCATGGGCACTGCAGCGGGGCCCAGTGTCGTCCTGTGCATGCCTGGCTTGGGCTCTGGCCTGCCCCCTGCCCCCAGCCCGCCAAAGGTGTGGGCTCACGCCCTGGCAGACTGGCCGGAGCTGGGGCTGGCAGTCTAGATTGGGCTTTTTTGGTAGCCTCTTGTGTTGGCCAAGATTTGCCTCGCCACACACCCTGTCTCCCTCCTGATGCCTCCTGGCCACACAGGGGTGGGAGCCTGTTTCCCCCACAGTCTTCCCTGGATGCGGGCTTCACATTGAAGCCCCCAGTTCTTCCAGTTCTGCACGGGTCAGGTGGGGGCTCTGCAGCCCTGCCCCCTCATCCGTAGGCTGCCCAGCCCTGGCAGGGAGTGGGCCCACCTTGCTCGGCCCTGCCAGGCTGCCCTTGTCCACTTGGGTGGTGGTAACGGAGAAGGGTGTGCCCATCCAGCCACACTGCAGGGTGTGTCTAGCCGCAAGCACTTTAGCTGTATCTGTTTACATACAAGTTGATTTGAGCTGATTCTAGCCATGCTGTCTGCCCAGTGCAGCAGGTCCCCAAGCATTTCCACTGGACCCCACGCCTCTTGCTGAGTCATGAACATGGCTCCAGTTTCTATGTGTCACTAGTTCCCTCCTCCCAACTCTGCAGACCCTAGGAGTTGGGCCCAAGCCCCCTACCATTATTACCTCCCAGCGGCCTCCTGCCAGGGAGCTCCAACCCCAAGCTCTGCTGCAGGCCTGGGTGGCCGTTTGTGCTCCGGGGGTGGTGAGACACTCCTGTGAGCCCTGTGTCTGCAGTTCCAGGGTGCAGGAGCCAGGGCCACAGCACAGGGTGCCATTCAAGTGACACTCCACCTGGTGTGTCCCGGCCCAGACACTGCTGCTGTTGGCACCCTGCCATGGGTAGCCTGCTAATTGCAGCCCCCCACCCTGCCCAGGGCATGTCCCCGGGACAGCTCACACTTGGGCCTGGGACAGCTTGCACTTGGGCCTGAGCCTGGCCTCTTGATATACCTCGAGCTTGCCCAGCACTCCCCAGCTCTGGCGCCACATTGGCCCTGGGCCGCCTCTCCCTTGGCCTGAGGATATGGGGGCCCCCAAGACCCACAGCAATGAGTCTCAGGCACCGGCCTGGCACCCCTTGTTTCCATCAAGGGACCTGAGTGTCTCCCACCTGGTCTGGCCTTGCCAAGAGAGCCTCCATCTTGGTTTTCTCCCAGTTCATGATTTGATGGCTCACGTCGTTGGTGCTACACAAGCTAGAATAGATATATTTAGAGAGAGAGAGATATTTTTAAGATGAAGCCCACAATTAGCTGTCCTTTAACACCGCCAATCCCCCACCCAAAAGAAGAGCGATCACTTTTGTGGTCTGAGCGGACAGCCCCTCGCCGCGGTTTCTCACAGAAGTGGCGCAGCTGACCAGAGCTCAGCTCAGATGTGTAAAATACCTACTGGCTGTTTCCTACTTTACTGATCTTCAGATTTAGTACTTGTACATAAACACACGCGTTAAGGAGAGATTAAACATTTTTGCTAAAGCTTGTGGCTCCGAGTTTTCCTTGCTGGGAGGCAAGTGGGATGGGCCACATTCCAGCTGCACTTCCCAGGGGAGGCCGGAGACGCTGCCCAGCCTCGCCTGCAGGACTGCACAGGCCATGGGCGTGCTGACCCAGCAGTACCTGAGAACTGAGCAGGAGCACAGGTTCTTGGTCACCCATGTCCCCACAGACTTCCAGGTGGTCTGATGCACTTGGGCCCAATGGCTGTGCGGTTGTGGCGAGTGTGTGTGACCTGGGGGCGCTTGGCCCTGGTGAGACGTTAGAATCCTCGGCTGACACTAACAAACACCAGTGCCTGAGCCCCGCTGGAGACAGTTTCTCTGCTGAGCACGGGTGCATTTTAGAAGCTCCTCAGGTGATTCTCATGCACATCAGGGTTGTGAGCCCCTAGCTGAGAGCAGTGGTTCCTAGCCTGTCACTGGAGGCAGGGTTCCTGGTGGCCTTCTCATACAATGTGGATTCTGAGCCGCAGGGCCTGGCACAGAGTGGGGGCCCGTGGCCAGCAAGCTTGGGTGCCCAGAGGCTATGGTCTGCCTGGAGCAGCAGAGGCTGGAATTGCATTTTCCAGGCTTTCTTGGCCTTAGAGCTTCCTTTTGTTGGTAGCTTTGTAGCTGAGGAACTGAGTTTGGGAAATGGCCTTTCCAGCACAAACTTGATGCTTAACCTCATGACAATTTTTACAAACACTTTCATGACAGAGAAGGTGTTGATGCAGCCTGTGCTGCTGTGTGGCTTTGGCGGGGGCCGCCTCTAGGCTTGTTTCTGCCATGGTCCAGCAGGGGTGGCCTTTCCTGCCCCAGAGGGTGGGTGTGGGGGTCAGGGGTGATGATTCTGGATGAGGCAGGCAGTGTCTGGGCCGAGGGCCCCGGGTTCTTGTGTCTCCAGGCAGGCCCCAGGCGGAACTGTCCAGTGTGTGGTTGCACTCGATGTTCAGCCACTGAGCGCTGCTGGTGAGTGAACTCACCTGGACCTCCCAGCGACCATGTGAGGTTGGGGTTATCCCCAAGCACGGCTGAGGAAGCTGAGACATGCACACAGGTTGTATAGAGTGTCTGGGGCCCCCGATGGTGAGTGACAGAGCCAGAGTGGAAGCAGGCCAATGTGGCATCAGGAGGGGGCACCAGAGCCCCCTGCAGCCCGGCAGCGCCCCACCTGCCTCTTTCCAATGTCTCCGTTGGTTCCGAGGCTGGAACAGTGGTCCATAAATCATAATCAATTCCTCCTGCTCCCAAACAGGCTCATCCTGACAGCGGGCTGCGGGCATATAGCTCTGTGCCAGGCTCAATTACTAACAAGAAATCAGTGTAATCACCATGAAATTGCATCGGAAACGTATTTAGCAAATGCCATCCCATTTGGGGTGTGACGCAGCCTGTTCTCACAGCTCGGTCCCCTCCAGCTTTCTGGCACAATCAGCCCTGTCTCGATTACGCTCGTTAGGCCACCGAGGGCTCCAGCCCCACCAGCCCGAAACTCCATGCCATCTCCAAGCACAATCAGCACTCACTGTGCCGAGGTGATCAGGTTAATTGCAGCGTAAGCAAGCGCGGGTGGCAGCGCCTTCTAGTTGCTGTGCACGTCGGCTCACAGAGGGCATCGAAACCGCCAGCTATTGGTGCTGGGCTTGTGGCTGCTCTGAGCAGAATGTGTCAGTGTGCTGTCCACGGTGTGGGGGCTGAGACCAGCCTGTGGCCAGGGCTGGCCAGCAAGCCCAGTGGTGTGGCTGGAGAGGCGATTTCTTCTCACCTGGGTCACAGAGCAGCCACACTCAGGGCAGGGGACAAGGCACAGACTCTGAGCAGGGATAAAATAATAGGCCAGGCTAAATATATACCAAGGTGACTGCACCCACCGGTCTGCACATCTGTGCTTTGAAGAAAACACAATTGCATGTGAGGGCAGTACTGGGGCAGTAGCCGCCCAGTGGGGCAGGCAGGGGGCTGGCAAGGGCCTGTGGGGCCTGGGGGACAAGAGGAGCCAGCCTTGTGACGTTGGGGAGAAGCATTCCTTGAGGCAGGGACAGCAGGTGTGCTGGAGGAACAGGCAGAGTGTGCAAGGAGGTCGTCGCACAATGAGGGCCCTGCTCCTTGGGAAGCAAGAAGGGCAGCTCGACTTGCATGTGGCAGCTGTTACTAGAGGGCACCAGAGGCTGGAGGAGGCCCCTGTCGAGGTGTCCCAGGGTCGTGGCCCTGCTGTGCCCCTCTGGGGCCTTTCTGGAGACCTGCCAGCCCTCATGGTGTTGACTGGTTCTAACCCCCGAATTGTCAGTGAAGTTGACTTGGGTCACATCCAGGCTGAGTGTGTCCTGCTGAGTGTGTGAGGATTCAGACTCTGGGGAGAAGAGCCACCAGCCGACCTGCTCTGGGCACCTGGTGTGAGCACAGAGCAAAGCTTTGTGGACATGTGGGGAGTTGTTTCTGAAGCATAAGCTAGACTAAACTGACAGATGCAAGTGGGCACCACTTCAGTGGGGCACCGCCCCAATTCAGAGAGGAGGACCTGGGGACAGACAGCTGAGCTCTCGCACCCAGGTACATGGGGTGTCCGCGGTGGGGCCGGGATTAGGGCTCAGACTGCACCTGCCCACCACAGTGCCTCCCTGTTGCTGGGGGCTCCTCTGGGACAAGGCCCAGGAGCTGATGTGTAGAGTCTGGGCACAGAGCAGAGGTGAGAAAGTGAGCCAGGTCCCAAGAGCTGGGAATGTGAGTAAAGCTTTTTGCTCTGGAGCAGTTTCCCCCATGGCTACCAGTCCCTCGAGTCTCCCTTGCTTGGCTGGGAGACTCACCCACTCTCCCCGGCATGGGGTCTGTTTGAGAAATTGATTTTCCAGCCATCATTGCTGCACCCAGCTAAACCCACCCTGAGAAAGACCCAAGTGTGTTCCTTGTGGGGCACCCTTCCCCATTATAAATGACAGGAACTTGACCTAATCTGGCCCAAGCAAACAGGGAACTGGCTGGCTTGTGCAATAGAAAAGTCCAAGGGATCAGGCATGGCTGGATCCGAGGGCACCTGTGAGGTCCTGTGGAATCTTTCTCCTCTGTCCTCTGTGTGGCCTTCACTCTCAGGCAAACCCTTCCCACGGGCAGCCATGCCACCAGCAGCTCCAGGATGACCAGCTTGGTGGTCATGGTGGGAGCAGAGCCTGTTGGCTGGCACGTGTCCAGGGAGGGATTTCGCTGGCCAACGTTCAGGCACATGTCTCTATTTGAACCAATCATTCTGGCCTGAGGTCGAGGTGCTCTGATTGGCTGGACCAAAGTCACATGCCCATGGAAGGGTCAGTCCATTTGAACCTCAGGGTTTTGCAAATTGTGTGGAAGTGTGCCCAGGGGCAGGGAGAGTCTTACACAGTGTGTAAGTTCTGCCTGTGTGTGGCTGGGCAAGGGGCAGGAATGGATCATCAGGAGGCACTGACAGCTAACTGCTGGCTGCCTACTTTAAAGGCACTTAAAATGCCCGTGTCCTGTCTACCACCAGCTTCTGCTGCCTGTGTGACCTTGGCCAGGGGGAGATTTGGCCGGAGGCTATCCAGGGTACTCAGGGAGCCCTGCCCGATGACAGGCGGGACAGGTCTGGAGAATGGCTGGGACGTGGTTACACATCTCTGGCTGTGATCGATCCAAGCTCCGAGGGAAGGCCGGGGCACTCTGGTCTCTAGCACAGATGTGTCTCCACAGGAGGACCGCCAGCCTGTATGATGTCAACACTCCTCTCTCCACTCCACTGACCCCCACCCACCAACCCCCACCCCACACGCTACTCACCCACCTACCCTGCCGTCCCCTCCACCTGTCTGCCCCCCACACCGTCTGTTGTCCACCCATCCACTTCCAGCTGCAGTTCTCCCCTCCCCCTCTGTCCAAGCTTCTGGCGATCTATCCACAGGTCCACTCAGGTCAGTCTGAGACAGGCTTGTGAGGGACCCTGGATGCCACACAGAGTCTTGCTTACAGGGGTTGGTGAGGGCATGCAGAGACTGGACCCCAGTGCTGCACTGTGGGAAAGTAAAATGGTGCAGCTGTGTGGAGAATACCGTGGCGGTCCCTTCAACAGTTAGGCATGGGGTCACCGCATGACCCAGCAGTCCCACCTCTGGGTGTGCACACACAAGAAGGAAAAGCAGGGGCTCAAAGAGATACTGCACACCCGTGTTCGTGGCAGCATCATTCACTGTGGCCAAAGGTTCCGAAGGTGAACCTCTCTTTTCTTTGTTTATGAGATTTTTTATTTTTTCTATCAAATGAAGATGTTTTTTTCTTTATACAACCACTGTGTCATTATCACAATAACAAAATTAATATTTTCATATTCAAATGTCCTCAACTGTCCCCAAACCACATTTTCAAAGATAACTTTATTTTTTCTATCAAATGAAGATGTTTTTTTCTTTATACAACCACTGTGTCATTATCACAATAACAAAATTAATATTTTCATATTCAAATGTCCTCAACTGTCCCCAAACCACATTTTCAAAGATAACTATCTGTCTGAATGGAGACCTCCATTACACTGTTTTAGAGCTGTTTGGTGCAGAAACCAGGTTGTGTGTCCTAAAGAGTCAGACACAGTGGAGTTGGCGTGGTGTGTGGGGACATGCTGCTCTGTTCCCATATAGCTACAAGCCGGTAGCTTGACTGGATCCAGGCTCAGTTTTCCAGCAAGCAGAGCCCTGCACTCCTGTCGAACCTGCCTGGAGGCCCATGGCATCTGGTTGACCAGAAATTCAGAGCCTAAGCCAGCCTTAGTGTGCCCCCTCAGTGGGCCCCCTCACCTCTATGTGCCTGGGTCCTTCCAACGACCTTGAATTTTTCTCTAAGTACACTCTAACCATTCTAACTAGAAGAAAACTCTATGGCAGTAAGTGGATAACCAGCATTGCTTGCCATTAATAGAAGGTGACTAAAAATAAATACAAAAATCATAAAAATAATATTAAATTCTAGCAACGACTATTGCCCACAAGGCTCCCTCTCTGATAAAATTACCAAGTACTAATGAGAGGTAGAGACCTACACAGAGCTGTCTCCTTGATGTGAGAGGAGTTCTGGGTCTGCGTCCTGCCCGTCAGCTGACTCATGCCCTGCCCTGCCCTGCCCTGCCCTGCTCTCTGGGGATGTGTGACCCTGCAAAGTCCACTCCCCAGGCTCTGTGCCCTGGAGGGAGGCTGGGTAGGAAGTGCGGAGAAGCCCTGCTCTCTGCTCCTGCTGGCCTTCCCTTGGGCTGGGTGTCCTCCCCGGTGCTGGTGCCCACCTGGCAGCCCAGCCAAGCCTGTAATACCACCCCTCCCATTGCCCCTCTGGCCTGGGCATCGGAACGTGCTGCTGTCCCTCTGCCTCACCCCTGCGTGAAGTTCCAGTGAGGGTTCATTGCATGTGTCAGATGCCTGGCCCACAGGGTACCCGGATATTTGGTCCAACATTCTTCTGGGCATGGCTGTGAAGGTGTTTGGATGGGATGAGCATTTGAATCTGTAGACTGAGTCAAGCAGACGGCCCTCCCCTGTGTGGGTGGGCCACATCCAATCACCTGAAGGCCTGAATAGAACGAAAGGCTGACCACCCCCGAGCAAGGGGGACTCCTGCCTGCTTCTTGACAGCCTTCAAGCTGGGACACCAGCTTTCTCCTGTCTTTACTCTCAAACTGAAATGTCGGCTCTCCTTGCATCCCAAGCCTGCTGGCATTTGGACTGGAAGAACAGCAGGGCTCTCCTGGGTCGACTTACACACTCATCCTGCAGATCGTGGGACTCCCCCTCCATAACCACACGAGAGCCAATTCCTTACAACGAATCTGTCTATTTGCACACCCTGTTGGCTCTGTCTCTCTGGAAAACCCTGACTAACACAGTTTCCTCTAAGAACTGCTCTTCTCCTGACTGGAGGCTGCCGGGGGGGGGGCACCTCTGTGTCATCTAGTGTCACACGTATGCTACCTAAATCTCTCACCTGCCACCCGCCCCCATGTTTTGGAAGCCTGGCCTTGGTGGACCTGGAGGGAGGCCCTGCCCTTGCATGTGTCCCTGCCCCTGCTGTGACCCCCTCAGCTGCCTCAAGTGCTCCTGCTCCCTCATTCTCCTTGGCCAGGCCCACCTGCCCCACATGGCTTCTGCATGCGTCTCCTGAGAAGGGGTCGCCCCCACGGGTGTCTGAGTGGGGCTGCGCCTCCCTCGGGCCTGGTCTCCTGACAACGTGGCACATGCAGGTGTGTGACATTCCTGTCATTCTTTGTGTGTTTGCAGGGCTGAAAAGGAAAGAGGGGAGGGTGTAAAACCAGCTTTTAGTCCAAGAAAGAGAGTCCTCTTTTCTGGTGGTGGAACAAATTACTTACAAAATAGTTTTCAAGACACAGATTCCTCTGTAAACTATCAGTCCACAAAAAGGAAAGGCACAGAGTGTGCGGCTCAGGGCCTGGGTCTCGTTGCGTGGTGCTCATGTGATCTGGAGCAAGTCCGTCTCTTCCGCAGCCTCAGTTTCCTTGCTGTAAAGCGGAAGCTTGGCTCTAATCGCCACGCCCAGCCCCACCAGGCTTGGGGTGGAATCAAATGGTGAGGTCTGTGTGAAAGTGTTGCAGGGTGATGTTGATGTTTTCATGCCTGCGAATCCTATAATCCTGGAAGATGGGTACTACCTAGAACAAAGGAACCTTCATGTCACTCCTGCCCACGTGCCGACTTCCTGCTTAAGGCTGTCAGGAGGCAATGCATGTAGGGATTCTTTAATCCCGAGTGCCCCTCATGATCCAATCACTTTCCAAAGGCCCCACCTCTCAACACTGCCACACTAGGGATCAAAACTCACGTGAACTTTGGAGGGGACAAACATCCGAACCATAGCATTGTCTCTATGGATCTGTCTATTCTGGACATTTCACGTAAGAGGGATCATGCAATATGTGGTTCTTTAAGTCTGGCTTCTTTCACTTAGCATAATGTTTTCAAGGTTCATCTATGTTGTAGCATTAATGGACTAATGAGTTAATGGGTTAGTGGGTGACTGGGTTATCCTGGGAGTGGCACTGGTGGCTTTTTTGGCAGCTGGCTGGTACAGGGATTGAACTCTGGCCTTGGTATTATCAGCACCTTGCTCTAACCCACTGAGCTAACTGGCCAGCCCTCACAGGTGGCTTTTTAAGGAGAGCAAGTGAGTATGTTAGCATGCCCTTGCCCTCTCACCATGTGACACCCTGTGCCACCTCAGGACCCTGCAGAGAGTCTCCACTGGCAAGAAGGAACTCACCAGATGTGTCCCCCAAACTTGGACTTCCCAACCTCCAGAACTGTAAAAGAAATAACTTTTACAGAAGCCAAGGACAGCCCCCTCTGCCCAGAAGCAGGCAAGAGAGAATGCCTGGGGTCCTAGGCAGGGAGCCAAGGGCATCCCCGTCCACCAGAAGGAGGCAAGAGAGCACTCCAGGGAACACCACTCCCATGTAGCTGGCCCACCACAGCCACTGCTGCTTGGTGCCACAACAACAGCCTGATACCAAAGCAGTAGCCACAGCTACTGTGCAGGTGGACCACCAGACACTCAACTGCATTGACACAAGCAGAGTCACCAGTGGAGATTGGAAAAAGAAGAGGACCTCTCTCTCCTCAAAGCCCATTCCAGAGTAATACAAGAAACAACTGTCCTACCAGATGACCAGATACCAATGTAGAGATACTAGAAATAAGAAAACCCAAGAAAATATGACACCACCAAAAGAATACAGTAATTCTCTAATACCAGACCCTATAGAGCAGGAAACTCTTGAAATGACTGAAAAGGAATTCTGAGCAACAATCTTCAGGAAATTCACTGAAATATGACAAGACTCAGTTAGACAACATAATGAAATAAGAAAAAAATCCAGGATATTAAGGAGGAAATTTACAAAGACATTAATACCTTAAAAAAGAATGTAGCAGAACTCATGGAACTCAAAGATTCACTCAACAAAATAAAAACCATAACTGATAGCTTAAGCAGCAGGCTAGAAAAAGCAGAAGAAAGAATTTATAATTTCAAAGATAGTCTTTTTGAAATAACCCAGGTGGACAGAAAAAAAAAAAAAGGATAGAAGATTTTTTAAAAATGAAGAAAATCTAAGAGAGCTAGCAGACAACCTGAAGTGCACAAACATTCAAATCATGGGTGTTCCAGAAGGGGAAGAGAAAGGAAAAGGCATGGAAAACCTATTCATCAAAATAATAATGGAAAACTTCCTAGGTATAGGGAGAGACATGGACCTTCAGATCCAGGAGGCTCACAGACCCCCAAAGAGATTCAACCCAAAAAGATCCTCTCCAAGACATATTATTTTCAAACTGGTAAAACTCAAAGACAAAGAGAAAATCTCAAAAGAAGCAAGAGAAAAGCATCAAGTCACCTATAAGGGAGCCCCTGTCAGACTAACAGCAGACTTCTCAGCAGAAACTCTACAGGCCAGAAGAAAATGGAATGATATATTCAAAATACTAAAAAATAAACAAGAAAAAAACCCTTCCAGCCAAGAATACTGTACCCAGAAAGGCTATCCTTCAGAAATGAGGGAGAAGTGATAGTGTATTTTCCAGACAAAAACTGCAGGAGTTCATCACCACATGATCAGCCGTACAAGAAATCCTCAAGGAAGTCCTGCATCTGGAATCCAAAAAAAGATAATCACTACCACAAATACACAAGAAAGAACAAAACCCACTGGTAGAACAAAAATGCAAATGAGAAAGAGAAAGAACCTAAACCTTACCACCACAAAAAGCCATAGTGACAATGTAACAATGTCTCAACTTTGTGATTTTAGTAATTTTGGTCTTCTCTCTTTTTTCTTCGTTGGTCTAGATAAAGGTTCACAAATTTTGTTGATCTTTTTAAAGAATCAACTTTTGGTTTTGTTGATTTTCTCTATTGTTTTTTAATTCCCTATTTCATATAGTTCTGTTGTAATCTCTGTTATTTCATACTTATATTTGCTTTTGGTTTAGTTTGCTCTTTTTCTGTTTTCCTAAGGTAGAAGTTTACATTACTGATTTAAGATTTTTCTTATTTTTAATATAGGTGTTTACAAGTATAAAATTTCCTCTAAGCACTGCATGAGCCTTGTATCCTATAAATCTTGATATGTTGTGCTTTGATCTTTATCTCAAAGTACTCTCTGATTTCCCTGTGATTTTTCTTTTTACCCAGTTTATTTTGTCGAGTCATGCTTAATTTCCACATGTTTGTGAATTTTCTAAATTTCCTTCTGTTATTGTGATCAGAGAACATATTTTCTATGATCTTAGCCTTTTTAAATGTATTAGGACTTGTTTTGTGGCCAAAATTTAAAAAAAATACAATGCTTCTATTTCCTTATAAATTACCCAGTTTCACGTATTCTGTTATAAGTAACAGAGAGTGGATTAAAACAGACAGAAAATAAATTCATGGTTGCCAGTGGCTAGGGGCTTTACAAGAAAAGGGAGGTGTAGTTCCTTTTTATAGGTAAGTAATATGACATTGTATAGATGCATCACATAAAATTTATGCATTTATTAGCTGATCGGAATTTTTGTTGTTTCCATTTTTTTGGCTATTATCAATAATACTGCTATGACAATTTGTGTACAAGTTTTTCTGTGGATATTCATTTCTTCTGGGTATATATCCAGGAGTGGAATTGCTGGGCAATACAGTAACTCTATGTTTAATTATTTAAGGAACTGCCAGACTGTTTTCCAAAGCATCTGCACCATTTACATTCCACCCAGTTTCTCCACTTCCTTGTCAACACTTGCTATTATCTGACTTTTTTGTTCTAGCCATCCTAGTAGGTGTGAAGTGGTATCTCACTGTGGTTTTGATTTGAACATTTTCGTTTGATGTTGAACAACTTTGCAACATTCCACCCAGTTTCTCCACTTCCTTGTCAACACTTGCTATTATCTGACTTTTTTGTTCTGGCCATCCTAGTAGGTGTGAAGTGGTATCTCACTGTGGTTTTGATTTGAACATTTTCGTTTGATGTTGAACAACTTTGCGTATTCTTTTTGGATATTTGTATATCTTCTTTGGAGAAATATCTATTCAAGTCATTGTCCCATTTTTAAATTGGCTTATTTGTCTTTTCATTATAGAATTGTAATAGTTCTATATATATATTCAAGATACAAGTCTATTATCAGACGTGATTTGCAAAAGTTTTCTTCCATTCTGTGAGTGTCTTTTCACTTTCTTAATTGTGTCCTTTAAACGCTCTGCTTTTAATAAAAGAATGAGAAATCTGATGTTAAGTTCAGGGGTGGAGGATGTAATCCAGGAAAGAGAGATTAGAGCCAGTGGGCAGCGCAGTACCAAGGAAAGACAGAGGAAAAGGAACTCTGGAAATGGAAATTCTGAATACAAGTTCCTCTGAATCTGTCTCTTGGTGACAAGCTCTACTTTTTTTTTTTAATGAAATTACCTTTATTTCATTTCACCCTCTTTCTTGAAAGTGAGTTTTGCCAGGTATACAACTCTAAGCAGAGCTATTTTCTCCCAGTGCTTTGAAGACCCACTGTTTTGTGGCCGGCATTGTTGCTCTGAAGAGGTTGGCTGTCAATCTAGTTGTCTTTCCTGCAAGGTAATTTTCTTTTTTACTGGCTATTTTTAGAATCTTCTTTTCATCTTCTGTGTTCTGCAGTTTTGATATGATGTCTTGCTGACACTTGCATCACAGTTGTGGAGGAATATTCTGGATATCAATGTTCCTATAGGGCCACCTAAAGACCCCTCCCAGAGGTCATTTCTCAGCCTTTCCTGGGATGGCATAAGGGCTTCATTCCCACTGCTCAATATCTTTCTCTTGAAATCACTGCAGTGATACCTGTTTTGTGCAACAAGCCCTTCCTTGCAGGGGCCCTCACCTGACCGTAATATTGTGAGCTGCATTTTTGTCCTTTGTCTGAGTCCCACAGGCTCTGATCCCTATGTTGCTGATGAAAGTCTTGAGGGTGGGCTTATGATTCCCAGGGGGTGGGGGTGGGGATGCTGCATCCCACCCCAGGTGTTTGCAGTTCTCATCCCTTTCTCTCACTCCTGCTAATCTTCCACCCACTGATGGAGCGTTGTAGCAGAGGCTAAGAGCTCCTCTTGGTCCCCGCTTGAGTCTGGCTATCCTGCTTGATCATGATTATTTCTATTGGGGATCTGAGCCAGGGCATAGAATGATGCTGAGGAGTGTTACTGTCATAGCCCATCTCCAGCCTCTGACAGTTCCTCACAAACTAACAGGGCTCCTTGCTGGCCTTTCTCAAAAGCTGGAGGTCTTGTCCAGCAGTACCCTAGCTCAGGTTTACCCGTTGAAGCGCCGTCTCTGTCTGCAGCCCTGGACACCATACCTGGGTATCAGGCATGTGTACCCGAAGCTGCTGTGGCCATCAGCGGTTGAGAGTTTGGAGTGTTCCTTAGCTTAACTGCTCAGTAGTTGATATCCACAGAGGTGTATGACAGCTGGGGGCTCCTCTACAAACATCAGTAAAAAGGCTGCCAAGGCCCATGTCTCCAGATAGGGTAATCCTGGATTAGTCAGCAGTAGCCACACGCTGCAGGGCCGCTCCATTCCGCAAGTTCCCAGCAGTCTGATGAAGGCCCATTAAGTCTCTCAGGTGGGGGCCCTCGAGGCTTGATAGGCAGTCATTCTTGACTTTTGAATTCCTGCCAAGTTGAAATACTTCCCATAGCAACTGACTCTCGAAACGCCTCCCACAGTGAGGGTGTGAAGTCAGCAGAAGAAATTGCCCCAGTGCTCTGCGCAGAGGGGCTCATAGATCTGTTAGTACAGGCGGACATGAGGAAGGGATGGTCAGTCACCCTGAGGGTAGTCCTGGTTATGACCCTGAGTTCAAGAAATGACATAAACACCAGGTCTGCTAACTCCGAGCTTTGCCAGTAGGAATTCTCTGTCCGTTTACTCCGATGCCACCTTCAAAGTGAGCACTTCCTGGCCACCTATTCAAAGTGGTCATTTCCCACAGCAGGCCCCATCCTGCGGTTCTGCCTGTTTTTCTCCACAGTAGGTGTCATCCCTGCTGTGTCTTCTGTTCCTAGAACAGGGCCTGGTGCATAGTAGTTCCTCAACGAACACCTGCTGAATGGAGGGGTGAACACTGGCTGAATGCTGCTCTTTGCACGCTCATGGCCCACACTGCGGTGCATGGCCACACACCCAGCAGCACCATCACCCCTCCCCTCGCTCTGTGGATGGCCTTCCCGAGGCGGAAGAGAAGTCTGCACAGCCCTCCCCAGGGCCTGGCAGGACCCTACAGTTGGTTATAATCGGAAACTTCTCCCGTCCAGAGCAGAGCCTCTGTGCTTTGGAGAAGTCACATACCTCCCTCAAGGGTCATCCACCCCATGACTACAGCCTCCATGGCTACGGCCTTGCCATGGAGCTCTGGAGCCAAACTCTGCATGGCCTCTCCCTATTCAGAAGTCCGTGTGGGCTTTGGGTTCGGTGGCCCCAAGGCTGCTGGGTACATTGATGGAGAGGCTGTCCCCATTCCTGATTCCTCCCTGTTACCACTCAGCTGCTCCTACATGAAGACACAGGGTCTATTTCCCTACCCCTTGAAGCTGGATGCCTGGGGCTCACTTTGACCTGTGGCGTGTGGCAGAAGTGGTGGTGTGCCAGCTCTGAGCTGTGGTTCTCACTTTCTTTTGCATCATGAGAACAAGCCAGCTGGGGGGAAGGCCACCTGCCCCAGCCACGGCTGTCTAAGATCTACCCGTAGTCGGCAACCCAGGCACATGAGTACCTCAGCCAGAAGAACCGAATGGTTGCCCTGAGGACCGTGGGCTGTGATACACACTCTTGATTCTAAGCCAGAGTTTCAGCATGGTGTGTTAAGTGTGGGGTTGCCTGATTAAATACAGGACACCAGTTAAATTCAAATTTCAGATAAACTACAGAAAATTATGTGTTGTTTATCTGAAATTCAAATTTAACTAGGTGTCCTATGCTTTGAATTGCTAAGCCTGGTGACTCTACTTAAACAGCTGTAGTCAACCCTAGTTAACCTGACACAGTGTGGTGGCTTCAGCCTCGGGGGTGGGGGACACCCAGACATACTTTCCCCCTTGGGGCAGCAGCCCGGCTCTCCCTGGGTTCTCTGCCCTGAACGCGGCTGGGTCCTGGCCAGCAAGTGGCACCACACCACCCAGCCCACCCTGCAGAGCCCAGCCGTGCTGGTGAAATGAGGAGCCTGTTTTGTTGCTTTGTGTTGCTTCGCCCCCCATGGATTTGTCACCCCAGAGCCCACCCTGCAGAGCCCAGCCGTGCTGGTGAAATGAGGAGCCTGTTTTGTTGCTTTGTGTTGCTTCGCCCCCCCACGGATTTGTCACCCCAGTTCCCCTGGGTGACAGAGATGCAAAGGATTACTCAAAGCCCATCTCTTCTGAGCAGTGAGAGGCCTCAAAGTGGCTAACTTCCCTGGGACCCTCCCGCGAGAGGCATCCCTTCCTCAGGAAATTAACACCAAATTGGGGTTCTCTTCCTACATTTATTTTCCAGAGCAGGAAGTTACAGGAAGAGACACAGGTGGGGTTATAGTTTAACAACATAAGCTGGTAACTTTCAGTGAGACAAGCCAGATGACATTCCAATAAGGCTATCAACAAAAGCTTGATCTTGGCAAACATTCCTTCTTACAGCAATTTCTCAGCATCTTTACATAACAATCAGTAACTAGTCTGTCCTTGAGCCAGCAACCTTGCTGTGCCACAAATCTTTATCTTACACCAGAGACTTTATATATAGCCTGAGGAAAATTTCCAGTCCTCCGCAAGGTCAATATTTGAAACTGCAAGGCTTTGGAAAACCAGGCTCCGTGAAGTACATATGCTTTTTAGTATATTCCACACTGTTTTCCACTCTTGTTTAGAAGATTATCCTAAAATGTAACTAATTTGGTGCTTAAAATTCAGCTTTCCAAAGTGAGCATGGGGCTCGTCTGTCCGGTGGGGGTGATGGAGTGAATTCCTTCAGACTCCCCAGATACTGCACAGCCCTCGGGCTCCATGCTGGAGTCTGACAGTGTCCTCTGCGTTTCCAGTTTCCTGTCTGCCCCGGCGTATGTCCAAAGGCCGAGCGCCTGGCGCTCTCCCACGCCTGCCACGGGGCTAGCCAGAGGTCTGCGGTGCACATGACTCTCCTCTCTTGGCTGCCCGGGATCTGAACTCCCTCCCGACGTGTCCCTCCCCATCTTCTGAGTCTCGCCAGCCTTCCATTTCAGAGCCAGAAGGGCCAAGTCCCTGCCCAACCTCCTCGGCAGCTGGGACGTGGTCTGTGGCCACACTGAGACTTGGGGGAGGGCTCAGCCCTCCAGGGGCTCCTTGCTCATGGTGGTCAGTGGCCGGGCAGGCATTGCACCCATACCTCTGGCAGCCTCAGGGCTCCTCAGCAGCCTGGCTTTGTGGTGGGATCCAGGCTGTGGTCCTGGCTATGGCCTCCTGCCCTGCTGCCGTTGACTCCAGGCTCCCTGCACCCTGTGAGCTGGCCCCGTTAGGACAGGCCGTCTCTGTTGTCTGCAATTAAGAGTATTGACAGCCTCAAGGCCCTCCTGTCTGCTGGGCCTGGGGTTAGATTGATGAGATGTTGGGCCAGTTGGACAGGATGCCTCCCTTGGTTACTGGCGACACCTGCTCTGTGCAGTTGGATGAGATGGTCAGGGAGCAGGGAAGACCTGTGTGCACTCCAGGATGAGAAAGCTCTGTGCCCACTTAGCATAATGGATCCTCCGCTTCCCACTGAGGGTGACCCAGCACTGAGGGCTTGCTTTTCCTGCTGCTCCAACGGCCCCGGAATTCAAGCACATCATCCCCAAACCCTGCCACCTCAGTCCCATTCACAACCCAGCCACTCCTGCCCGGGGCTCCAGAGATACCCTGGAACATCCCCGCCAACAAAAAAAGGCCCTACCGGGCAGACAAGCTGGCCTTGTGTCCTCCCCCGCCCACGCAGCAGTCTGCAGTCTCTGCGCCCAGGGCTGAGCATTCTGGCACCCCGGGGCAGCCCACGTGGGCCGATCCTTGCTGTTCCCACCTACCCAAGGTCCAGGCCTGAGGCTCGCTCAGCCTGATGCCCCGACTCTTCGCTGTCCATCAGGCCAGGCACGCACACATGTGGAGGCTTGTGTGTGATCGCACCCCTCGTTTCTTACTGTGACTCCCCTGAGGGGCTGCGCCCACCCCTCCTGGCCCCACTCCCCTGTCAGAAAGCCCACGTCCCAGTGGCTGTCACTGTAACTTCTTCTGCCCCTCAGTGCTGGGCCTTCGTGGGCTTCACACAGTGCCCTGGCGCCTCCTTGGCATGCATGCCCTGGGAGGCCTAGCAGAGGTGTCTTTGTGTCTGTGTGGTGACCCCACGTCGTGGCTTTGGCCACACGCTGCTCTCCAGCCCTGGACCAACCGCCTCAGACAGAGCTCCCAGTTGCAGGCAAGCAGAAATGAACTCCGACCTGAGCCGAACAGAATTTGTTGAAAGGGTACAGGAATCTACATGGCCAGATTGTGCCACGTGGCTGGGATGAAGACCACACGGCTGCTGCCACTGTGGCGGCTCATCGGCTGAAACCTTGCCATCCTTGCCAGCATCACGGCACCTGGGCATCCTGTGGCCACTGCTGTGGCTGCTGCAGCCTCTGACATGCTCACCACGGTTCCTGCACGACTGTGTCACAAGCTTCCCATTCAAAGCCCCCACCTTGGGGTGGGGGCTTCAGACCTTTGCTGTTCAAGTGCGGTCTGTGGGCCAGCCTTCAACATCACTGGAGCCTGTTAAAGTGCCAGATCTTAGGCTCCACCCCAAGGACTGGGTGAGAATCTGTACTTTAGCAAGTTCCCAGGTGGTTGGTGTGCCCATCGTATTAATTATCTATTACTGTGTGACAGTTACCCCAAAACTTCATGGCTTAAGACAGTACCATTTATGGTCTTGTCCCATTTCTGAGGGTCGGGGAGTGGCTTAGCCAGGTGTCTCTGCCTCCGTGTCTCTCATCAGGCTCAAGGCAAGATGTTGGTCTTAGCTGCAGCTGTCTGAAGGCTTGACCGGACTGGAGTCAGTGCTGGTGTTGGCTGGAGGCCTCAGTCCCCTGTCGTCAGGCTTGCCATGGGACAGCTTGCATGTCCTTACAACACGGGGGCTGGCTTCCCTAGAGCAAGTGACCCAAGAGAAAGCCAGGAGGAAGCCCCGATGCCTGCTGTGGCCTCACCTTAAAAGTCACACCTGTTGTTACTCAGGTTGGCCCAGGCTCAGCCTGGGAGGGTTTGTCAGGAGGTGGGGGTTGCAGGCCATGGTAGGTAGAGAAGCGTTTACTCCACGAGCTCATACCCAGATGCAGGGAAAGGTGAGCCCCGGCTTTTCTGGACAGCTCAAAAGAACAACCAGGATTATTATTTTGTTGTTCTTTTTCTAACCCCTTGAGTTGGATATTTAATTCAATTATTTTCATTGCTTCTTGATTATTAATATAAATATTTAAGGCTATGAATTTTCCTCTGAGGAACGTTAGCTTCGATGCAGTGTTTTTATTATTTCCAGTTATTCCAAATTTGGGTTTTGATATCTTCTTTGATCTAAATGTTGCTTAAGAGAGAACTTTAAAATTTCCAAGCAAAGGGCCTTTTATATTAGTTATATCTAAGTTTATTGCATTGTGAATAGAGAATGTTTTCTGTACTTATTTTTTCATTTTTATTTTTTAACAGAATAAAATGTATACAGCTTAAACATTCAGATTGTAGCATTATCAAACTTAAAACAAGAATTTCTGTCCCCTGTCGCACCCTCTCGTATCCCAGGTCCACTCCCCTGAGGCGTGTGTTCTCAACCTTTCAGACGCTGTTTCTGTATGTCTCCACAAAGGACTGTGCTACTGATTCTGGATTAAACGTTAGGCATTATCTGCAGACTGTCATCTCTACAAGCCTCTTCCATGCAGAGGCCCCTCTCCTTGTCCTGTCCTTGTAGTTGTGACACCACTTTCGATTACATCCATTTCCAGCATTTATGTTGCTCTGCTTGTGTGAATATTNACCCCAAAACTTCATGGCTTAAGACAGTACCATTTATGGTCTTGTCCCATTTCTGAGGGTCCGGGAGTGGCTTAGCCAGGTGTCTCTGCCTCCGTGTCTCTCATCAGGCTCAAGGCAAGATGTTGGTCTTGGCTGCAGCTGTCTGAAGGCTTGACCGGACTGGAGTCAGTGCTGGTGTTGGCTGGAGGCCTCAGTCCCCTGTCGTCAGGCTTGCCATGGGACAGCTTGCATGTCCTTACAACACGGGGGCTGGCTTCCCTAGAGCAAGTGACCCAAGAGAAAGCCAGGAGGAAGCCCCGATGCCTGCTGTGGCCTCACCTTAAAAGTCACACCTGTTGTTACTCAGGTTGGCCCAGGCTCAGCCTGGGAGGGTTTGTCAGGAGGTGGGGGTTGCAGGCCATGGTAGGTAGAGAAGCGTTTACTCCACGAGCTCATACCCAGATGCAGGGAAAGGTGAGCCCCGGCTTTTCTGGACAGCTCAAAAGAACAACCAGGATTATTATTTTGTTGTTCTTTTTCTAACCCCTTGAGTTGGATATTTAATTCAATTATTTTCATTGCTTCTTGATTATTAATATAAATATTTAAGGCTATGAATTTTCCTGAGGAACGTTAGCTTCGATGCAGTGTTTTTATTATTTTATTCAATTATTTTCATTGCTTCTTGATTATTAATATAAATATTTAAGGCTATGAATTTTCCTCTGAGGAACGTTAGCTTCGATGCAGTGTTTTTATTATTTTCAGTTATTCCAAATTTGGGTTTTGATATCTTCTTTGATCTAAATGTTGCTTAAGAGAGAACTTTAAAATTTCCAAGCAAAGGGCCTTTTATATTAGTTATATCTAAGTTTATTGCATTGTGAATAGAGAATGTTTTCTGTACTTATTTTTTCATTTTTATTTTTTAACAGAATAAAATGTATACAGCTTAAACATTCAGATTGTAGCATTATCAAACTTAAAACAAGAATTTCTGTCCCCTGTCGCACCCTCTCGTATCCCAGGTCCACTCCCCTGAGGCGTGTGTTCTCAACCTTTCAGACGCTGTTTCTGTATGTCTCCACAAAGGACTGTGCTACTGATTCTGGATTAAACGTTAGGCATTATCTGCAGACTGTCATCTCTACAAGCCTCTTCCATGCAGAGGCCCCTCTCCTTGTCCTGTCCTTGTAGTTGTGACACCACTTTCGATTACATCCATTTCCAGCATTTATGTTGCTCTGCTTGTGTGAATATTGCTCGTGGCTGAGTGATATTAGTAAATCACTTAGTAAACGACGATTACATTTTTTTCTTACACAATTTGCCCCCGTGGAATTGCCCCATTTTTTTCAGTTTGCTTAGTTATAATCATTATTATTCAGACACATTAAGTAATCCACCGATTTTAATTTTTTCTCGACAGCACCCCTCCTGGAGCCCCGGATGTTGACATTGGCTGTTGCTGTGGTTTCCGACCGTCCCCATTGCCCTGGGACTTCTCTCGCCTCACCCTGTGCTCCAGCCTCCGGGGCTGGGCCCCCAGCGCCCCCTGGTGCCCCAGCGTGTGCCTCGTGTACACAGAGCACATTCTCCAGATGGCTGCTCTGGATCCTTCTGGATGCAGAGGGGAGGCAGCATTTTGGGGGCCTTGAATCTGAAAATATTTCATCTTACACTTACATTTACGAACATTTATTTTCCAAGTAGACTTGATGATAATTTGGCTGGGTATTGAATTCTAGGTAGGGTACTTTTTATCCCCCCCCAGCATTTGGGGCCATTTCATCGTTGTCTTGTAGCTTCCAGGGCTGCTGTTGAGAAGTCAGATGGTGTCTGCGACCTGTGTTGGCCCCTTGGGAGCGTTTATAAACATCTCTTTGCCTTCAACGTCCTGAAACTTTGCAAGTGTGGTGAGATGCTTCCGTGGGGTCTTTTTCATTCATGGATCTGGCCCCGTAGTGAGGCCCCTCCTTGTGGACACTGATGTCCTCCTCCAGTTCTGTGATTCTCTCTCTCATTATTTCCTGAAAAATGTTCTCCCCTTCGTTTTCTCTGTTCTTGAATTCCTGTTATTCAGACGCTGGACGTCCTGGATTAACCCTCTGGCTTTCTTCCTGCTCATCGTTTATCTTGCTCTCTGCAGGGTTTCCTGCGCTTTACCTTCCAGTCATCAGAGCGAGTTTTCAAATACACGCCCCACATGCTCCGTGCTCAGAGCTGCTCTGTCCTCGGAATGTCCTTGTTAGAGCCTCTCGTGTCTCCTCTACGGATCCTCCTCGTCTCTCTGAAGACACTCCAGCTTCCCTCTGGAACCTTTGTTTTACTCCCTAATTTTCAGGCTAGAAACCTCCTTCAGGTGATTCTTGCCTGCCTGTTGATATTTAAAAGGGAAGCACTGAAAGCTGATTAAACACATTTGTGAGATCTGAAACCAGAAATCACCCCCATGCCCATTAACACTGGAGTGGATAATAGTATATTCACACAATGGAAATACTCTACAGCGCTGAAAATAAACAATCTATACACACATTTGTACAGAGGAATCTCAAATATGATGTTGAACAGAAGAAGCCGGATGTAAAACAATACACATTTACCTAAAGCATAAAACCAGGCAAACTGAAGTCGGGATAGTGGTTATCATTGCCCCGGGTGGTGACTGGAAGGGGCTGAGGGGCCTCTATGGTGCTGGTATATTCTGCTTTTTCATCTGGGCACTGAAGACACAGCTGTGCCCAGTAGTGAAAACTCACCGGCTGGACTCTCACGATGAGTGCACTTCTCTGTGTGGCTGTTGTGCTTTAATACAGCTGAAATCATATAAAGGAAACCCTGTGGGGTTGAGGGGTCTCCTGACTCCATGTGCAGACTTGTTTACACCCCACCTTTTAAGTAGGATCCTCAGTTCTTCCCCCAGAGGGGCTGAGCCCCCCACTCCAGAGAGTGTCTGGCTCACCCTCTGCAGAGAGTAAATCTGCCACCTTCTGCTGGGACCAGTGGGAGAGAACAGAGAGTCAAGAGACCAGACCCACCTGCAAGACATCTGGTGTCTCCAATTCCACAGCCTTTCTGGGCCTGACGAGGTGGCTCAATTCTGCCTGGATTCCTCAGTTCTTGAATTGAACAGTTTTTGTTTCCTTGTATTTTCTGTTTTGTCTTTCTGGGCCTCCTGTTAGTAAGTGAGGTAGCATCTGGACCAGTTTTCTAAGAGTTCTTTTTTCTCTCATATTTTCAATCTCCCTTTCCTTTTGTTATACTTTCTAGTAGATTTCTGCAACTTTACGTTCCAATCCTTAGGTAGATTTTAAAACATCAGCAGTCATATATTCATTTTTTATTTTGAGGTAACTGTATTCACATGCAGTTCTAATAAATAACACGGAGATCCCCTGTACTCTTTACTCAGTTTCTCTCGATGACGACAGCTTGCAGAACTGTCGTAGCATATCACAGCCAGGAGGACATTGACATTAACACAGTCCAGATAGGAGCATCCCCAGTGCACAAGCGTCCCTCATGTTGCCCTTTTAAAGTCCCACAGTCTTCTCCTTCCTCCCACTGTCCCTGGTCCCTGACACCTGCTAGTCTGCCCTCCAGTTCTATAATTTGTCATCTCAACAGTGCTATATACATGGAATCCTTCAGCACATGGCTTTTGGGATGGGCTTTTACACTCAGCATGATTCTCTAGAGACCGTCCAGGTCACTCCCACTGCTGTTCAGTATTCCATGGTACGGACGGACTGTGGTTCATTTAACCACACACCTGTTAAAGGACATCTTCAACAGGTTGTTTCCAGATTTGGGCTATTGTAAATAAAGCTGCTATGACTATTTGTGTACAGATTGCTGCAGGAACATAAATTTTCATTTCTTTGGAGTAAATGCACAAGAGTGCAAGTGTTGGGTTGTAAGGTAGTTGCATGTTTAGTTTTATAAAAAAACTGCCAAGCTGTTTTCCAGACTGGCCGTACTGTTTTACCCTCCTACCAGGAATGTAAGAACAATCCAGTTTCTCCATATCCTCGTCAGTATTTGGTGTTATCACTATTTTTAATTTCAGCTGTTCT
>NW_007727236.1:302222-304462 GCF_000696425.1 Galeopterus variegatus
CAGTTTCTCCATATCCTCGTCAGTATTTGGTGTTATCACTATTTTTAATTTCAGCTGTTCTGCTTAGGTATGTAGCTTCTCTCACATTTCCTTGATGGGTAAAGATGCTGAACTTCTTTTTCTGTGCTTATTTGCCATCTGCATATCTTCTTTGGTGGAATGTTTGTTCATGTCTTTTGCCCACTTTCTAACTAGATTGTGGTTTTCTACTGCTAATGTTTGAGTGTTCTTTATTCTAAAAACTAGTCCTTTTTATATATGTGGTTTGCAAATATTCCTCCTAGTCTCTAAGGTGATTTTCCTTAGGGTCTTTTGCAAGCAAAAGTTTTTAATTTTGGTGAAGTCCAATGTATTAGTTTTTCTTTTTATGGATCATGCTTCTGCTGTCTAGCCTAAGAATTCTTTGTGTAGCTCTAGATCCTAAAGATTTTCTCCTGTTTTATCCTAAAAGTTTTATAGTTTTACATAATTACATTTAAGTCCATGATCAATTTTGAGTCAATTTTTATATAACGTGAGATTTAGGTTGAGGTTCACTTTTTTTTTTCAACTTACATTTAAAAAACTAATTATTGAGCTACTTTTTAGAACAGTTTTAGATTTGAAAACAAATTGGGGAGGTTGTATAGAGTTCCCATATAAAATCCTTCCTGCACAGTTTCCCCTACTATCAACATCTTGCATTAGTGTGATGCACTTGTTATAATTAATGAGCAAATATTGACACATTATTCAAGCCTATAGTTCACACTTAGCATTGTGCAGTTCTACAGGTTTTGACAAATGCGTAATGTAATGTATCCACCATTACGATATTACACAGAAGTTTTACTGCCCAAAAAACTCCCTGTGGTTTAGCAACCAGTCGTCCTTCCACTGTCTCCATAGTTTTTCCTTCTCCTGAAGGTCATATAGTTGGAATCATACAGTATGGAGCCTTTCCATACTGGCTTTTTTCCCTTAGTCATATAGATTTAAGTTTCCTACATGTATTTTTATGTCTTGACAGATCATTTCTTTTTTAAAATCACTGAATAATACTCTGTTGCACGGATGTACCTCATTTGTCCATTAACCTAGTGATGGGCATTTCGGCTGCTTCCAGTTTTTGGCAGTTATGAGTAAAGGGTTTTGTGTGGACACAGGTGTAACTCGGCTGGGTGAACAGCAGGAGCGTGACTGCTGGATGCTTCGGGAAGACTGTGAGCAGCTCTCTAAACACCCCAGGGCTGTGCGGGCCGCTCCGCCTTCACTCCCCCAGCAACGTACAAGAGTTCCTGTTACTCTACGTCCTTGCCAGCGTTTGGTGGTTTTTTTTTTTTTTTTAAATTAGCATACTGTTCTTTTTTCATGCTGTAGCATTTCTCTCATTTCTATAAGAACATTAGCATTTTTGGTAAAGGGTCCTTATGTTTCCTGCCTTATCTGTCGTTGGCTTCTTCAATTTCTTATCTGTTTTTATTTTGTTTTCTGTCTTTTAAGTTGGGGCTTTTGCATACAGTCAGCCTTGCTTCTCCATTCTTAATCAAGAGCTGACTGGGCACTCATGGGCTGGGCTTTCTGATTGGGGGGTGTTTTAGTCTGGTTTGTGTTGCTATAACAGAAATACCTGAGACTGGGTAATTTATAAAGAACAGTGGTTTATTTGGCTCATGATTCTGGGACAGCTGCATCTGGCACGGGCCTCAGGCTGCTTCTACTCATGGAAGAAAGCGACAGGCAGGCGATGGGTACAAGCAGCTCACATGGTGAAAGGAAGCAAGACGGGGGTGCCAGGGTCCTATAAACAACCAGCTCTCACAGGAAATAATGGAGTGAAAACTCACTCATTAATCCCCCCTCCCCCAGGGAGAGCACTAATCCATTTGTGAGGGATCTGCCCCCATGACTCAAATCAGTTTCCAACACTGCCGCATTGGGGATCGAATTGCCACATGAGTTTTGGAGGGGACAACACGTCCAAACTCCATCATTCCGCTCTTTGCCCCCCAAAACTCATGTCCCTCTCACACACAAAATACAATCATTCCATCTCAACAGTCCCAAAAGTCTTATCTTGCTCCAGCACCAACTTAAAAGTCCAAAGTCCAAAGTCTCCTCTGAGACCAAAAACAAAAGTCCTCCCAGCTATAAACCTGTAAAAGTCAAAACCAAATTTATCTAGTGCCAAGATACAATGGTGGAACAGGCCAAAAGAAAGGAGAAACAAGCCCCAAACAAGTTCGAAACCCAGCAGGGCA
>NW_007727236.1:305089-310502 GCF_000696425.1 Galeopterus variegatus
ATGAACCTGTAAAAGTCAAAACCAAATTTATCTAGTGCCAAGATACAACGGTGGAACAGGCCAAAAGAAAGGAGAAACAAGCCCCAAACAAGTTCGAAACCCAGCAGGGCAGACATTATGTCTTAAAGCTCCAAGATAATCTTCTTTGACTCCAAGTCCTGCATCCTGGGCACAATGGGGCATCTAGACCCCCAAAGCATCCAGCAGCCTTGCTTCCACAGCTCTTCCAGGTGAAGCCCAGTGGGCCGCGCTGGTGCCTGCAGCTTTTCCAGGCTTGTGTTGCACGTTACCAGTGGCCCTGGAGTTCTGGGGTCCTGGTGGCAGTCTTGCTCCCTTGGCTCTACTAGACATTTCCCTGGTGGGGGCTCTCTGTGGGGGCTCTGACCCCACTTTCCTGCTCAGCATAGCTCTAGTAGATGGCCTCTGTGATGACTCTGCCCCTGCAGCAGATCTCTGCCTGGGCTTCCAGGCTTTTCCATACATCCTCTGAAATCTGGGTGGAGGATGCCACACCTCCACTGCTCTCATGTCTGCAGACTTAACCTGATGTGGACACCACCAAGGGTTCAGGCTTCTACTCTCCAGGGCTGCTGCATGAACCACACTTCAGGCCATTTGAGGCAGAGCTGCTCTAGCTGGAGCAGCTGGAAAGCAGGGAGCAGGTTCCTGAGGGCAGCCGTGCCCCAGGTCTGTCCTCTGGGACAACTCAGTCCTTCTAGGCCTCAGGGCCTGTGATGGGTGGGGCACCCTTCCAGACTTCTCAAATGGCTTTAGGGCTTTTCTCTCATTGTCTTGCCTATTAGCATCTGGCTGCCTCACAGCCAAGATAATGTCCTTAGCAAACAGTTTATCTGCCTCACCCTTGCATTTTTCTCCTGCTCTCTGCTTCTCTACCACATGGCCAGGCTGCAAATTTTCCAAATCTTTATGCTCTGCTTCCCTTTTAAATTCTGGCTTTACATCATGCCTTTGCCACCACAACTCAGAGGAGGCTGTTAATCGTAACCATACAGCTTCTTTAATGCTTTGCTGCTTAGAAATTTCTTCCACCAAACATTCTGGTTCACAACTCTTAAGTCCCACCTTCCACAAAGTCCAAGGGCATGGACACGATGTAGCCAAATTCCTCACTATGGTGTAGCAAGGGTTATCTCTTATCCAATTTCCAATAAGTTCCTCATTTCTATCTGAGACCTCATCATCAGCATGGCCTTCACTGTCCACAGTTCTATCAATGTTCTGGTCACAACCATTTAACCAATCTCTAAAATCTTCCAAACATTCTCTCATCTTATCTTCTTCTTAGTCCTTCAAACTCCTACAACCTTTGCTTAATACCCAGTTCCGAATCTGCATCCACATTTTCAGGTATCTATATAGCAACAGCCCACTCCCGGTACCATTTTGCTGTATTAGTCTGTTTTGTGTTGCTATAACAGAAATACCTGAGACTGGGTAACTTATAAAGAACAGAATTTTACTTGGCTTACGATTCTGGGGCAGCTGCATCTGGCACGGGCCTCAAGCTGCTCCTACTCATGGTTGAATTGGCAGGCAGCCAGCAGGTACAAGCAGATCACATGGTGAGAGGAAGCAAGAGAGAGAGAGAAGGTGCCAGGGACCTATGAGCAACCAGCTCTCGCAGGAACTAACAGAGCGAGAACTCACTCATTAATCCCCCCACCCCCAGGGAGAGCATTAATCCATTCATGAGGGATCCGCCCCCATGACTCAAACAGCTTCCAACACTGGCACACTGGAGATCAAATTTCCACATGAGTTTTGGGGGGACAACACATCCAAACTCCATCAGTGTGCTTAGTTTTCGGTTAGCTGCAAGCAAGAACACCTGTTTTACTGGAGGACCACAAAGTGTCCAGAGTGGCGTCTCTGTTCTTCTCTGTGGTGGCAAGAGGAGGTGAGTGGCCTCCATCCTGCAGTGATCTGTGTGGGGTGGAGAAGGAGAGTGGGGTGGGGGGATTCAAACATTCAGTGTCCCAGCTTTCAAATATTCCTGCATCCCGGAGACTCTCTCGCTTCTCACTTTCAGTACATCCACAGAGTAAGACTGCAGTCTCCTGCTGGGGAATTCAGCATCTGCCTGGTGTTGGGCAGGGGCAGGGTATGGAATAGACCATCTGGCATAAAGATCTCCTGCCTGTCCCTCTGCATCTTCCTCTCAGGTTTCTGCAGGGAAAACAGGCTCCCTGCCCATCAGCAACTCCTCAGCGTGCCCACGAGCTGGAGGCATTTCTGTCCTGTTCAGCCAGGTATCTTCTTTTATCTTTCAAAGAGTAAGAAAATCTCTATCCACTGATAGTCTCCTTATGTTTTTTTTCCTTCGCCTCAGTGGGTTTACAAATTTAAAACGTTCTAGTTCCTTTAGTTTAATCTTAGGTGGAAGCAGGAAGAAACTCATATGGTCAATTGATCACCTTTAACCAAAATCCCTCAATTATTTTATAATGATGAGATTAGTAGATACAGAAACATTTTAAACAATACAGAAGCATGTAAAGAAAAAAAATAGTGACATTTCCCCACCATTTTCTGCCACTTTTCCATTCGCCAGATGTCAGCGCATTAGTGTCAGGACGTGCGCTTTCAGATATTTCCTATGCATGTGGGCTGTGCTCCTACTGTGCGTGGCAGCCATGGAGACATGCTCCTCACTTCTAGGAGATTCCCTCCTAGGAGGGACCCGCTGTGAGGGGCATGGGTGGCTGCAGCGTTGGGCTGCAAGCTTCATTAGCAGTTGGTTTGCCTCAGGTTCTGAGACAAGGTCATAGTCTTCTGGGGCAGCCCCAGCAGTGGCTGAGTCATACGGAGGCCCACAGACTGCCCATCTCTCCCGGCCACCAATGTTCTGGAACTTCCGTCAGGTCTGCAGAGGTGACCGAAGGCTCCCTGCCCAGTGTTGCTGCCCGTTCCTTCCCAGGCATTGCTCCAGCCAAACTTCAGTCCTGTCCTGACCCTGCAGAATCCAAACAACACACTCTCTTCCTAACCCTGATTCTTCTCAGTTAACATTTATCAGTGACACCTTCCTAGGTCAATGTGTGTACATCTGTCCCATTCTTTTTAACAGCTGTGTAATATTTCATAGCAAGGATGTATCATAATTTATTTAACCATTCTGTTGTTGATGGAACCTTAAGAGGTCTCTAAATTTTATTGTTAAAAATCTGTGAGCCTTATCCCAGGGGCACGTGTCACTGTGTCACCCAACTGTGAGGGCCTCCAGTGGCTCTGCCCTGCCTCTGCTGCGCTGGGCCCTGCAGTGATCACATAAGCTGTAGGAAGGTCTGCGAACACCCCAAAGCTGGGAAATGGACTCAGTGGCCTTTGAGGACAGGGCTGTCAGCTTCGCCCTGGAGGAGTGGGCTATGCTGGGTCATTCCCAGAAAAATACTCTACAGAGATGTCATGTGGGAAATATTGCAAACCTGGCTCCTACAGGAAAAAAAAAAATGGGAAGACCAAACATTGGGCATCAACACAAAAACCACAGCAGGAGTCTGAGGCGAGCCATCACACTGTAGGGACAGTCAGTGAAATCACTGTGGGGAAACCTTCGGCCAGATTCCAAATCTTCATCGGAGCAAGAAAAGTCCTCCTGGAGTAAAACCGTGTGAATGCAGTTCGTGTACTTCACGTGTCATTCGTCCCTTCACAGGCACATCCCGTCTCACGCCGGACACAAACCTCGCAGGAATCAGGAGCATGGAGGGAAGGCATGTCGACATCAGCCGTTGGGGAAGCCTCAGGTACCTCCCCTCCTTGTGACTTCATGAAAGGACTCGCGCTGGACAGAAGCCCCGTGACTGCAGGGGACGTGAGAAAGCCTTCGGTTCTCTGGCAGATGCTCGAAGACACACAGTGATACACACTGGAGACGGACCTTACCCATGTAAGGAATGTCACAAAGCCTCTGGCTGTCCCAGTTCATGTCAAAGTCATGAAAGCACACACGCTGGGGAGAAATCCTATGCAGGGAAACAACGTGGTGAAGCCCGTAGTTACCCAGGCACGCTCACACCATGCAAGAACACGCACTGGTGAGAAACGCTGCGAACGAAACCCCATGGAGGGGAGGAGCGGGGGACGCCCTCGTTTCTCTTGCAGGTGTTTGAAGACACATGACACATGCGGGAGGTGGACCTCACACATGTAAGGTATGTGGGGAAGCCTTTGGTTGTCCCAGTTTCTTTTGAATGCACAAAAGCAGCCACACTGCAGAGCGCCCTATGACTGTCAGAGATGTGGTAAAGATTTCACTTGTTCTGGATCCTTTCAGAAGCATGAAAAAAATTCACACTGGATAAAAATGCTAAATGTGAGGTTGTGGAAAAGCCAAGGCTTCAGTTGACAAAACCATGTACAGATGCACACTGGATTGAAACTTCATCAGTTTTCAAAATACAGGAAAGTTTAAAATTTTAACAAATACTATAAAAGTCATGTGAAAACTCACATTGTGGTGAAATCCTATAAATGTCAATAATATGGAAAGCCTAATGGCAATTAATTCATGTATGATTCTCTAAAAAATTTACAACATGAAAAAAATGTAGTAAAAAAAATTGTGATTTTATCTTACTTTTAAATTTTTTCTCCCCCCTCCTTTGTGATATTTTAAATATGTATTAATGTTATTCTATATCATATTATTACGTACTACCTATTGCATATAATACATATCTGCCACAATATGTGTTATATATGATGTACTATGTATCACATTGTTATATATGTATAACGTATATGTATAAACATGTATTACATATTACATCTGCACTTCACAAGCATTGTAAGGCAACAGATCAGTTTCAGAACAGTTCATGCACGTGTTTATTTTCTTTCCCACCTCTCTCACCCAGCACCAGGTGCAAGGCTTCTGCACTCCAACAGCCCTTTCTGCAGAGCGCAGGGAGGTGGGACGTGGGACCGCGGGAGCCTGAAGGTCCTGGAGCTGCTCTGTTCTTGGTGCCTGTGGTGGCTTTGGAAGGGCTCTTTATACACAAAGACAAGACATCACCCACCACCCCTGCCCATCGTCACGGCTGGACCCCAAGGAGGCCTCCAGCAGACACCACTCTTGAGTTCTGTTCGAATTTCTTCATGAGCCAGAGGATTAAATAGGAATTTTATTCTCCTCCAATGTCTCTGTAGGATTTTGACATGTCTTTAAAAAAAATATTTTCCTTTCCTGTTCTTGTCATGTCAAAATCCAGTCCCTTCTTTGGTCTCTCCTCCTGCCTCCTGTGACCCCACACTCTGAGCGTCCTCAAAGGTTCTGTCTCTTCCTTTTCAGTGTCCTTTGGGGGCTCCCCTTTCTCAAGCTACCCCCTCTAGAGTTTGTCCCCTGGGACCCTGTTATGGACTCTCTCCTTCCTCTTGGATACACTAAAGA
>NW_007727236.1:311361-312540 GCF_000696425.1 Galeopterus variegatus
TTACAGCTAGAGTTTGTCCCCTGGGACCCTGTTATGGACTCTCTCCTTCCTCTTGGATACACTAAAGAGGGATATTGGGCATTGTTTTCCAACAACCTGGCACCCTACTCACACCCTCTCCACTTTCAGTCTAGTCAACGTCTTGTGGACATTGGCCTTGACGCAACCAGCTGCCATGTCCACAGGACATAGCATGCTTCCCAGAGCCACCCAGCAGAGGCCCTCTCTGCACATGGCTTGTCACATAAATCTAACACACACAGCAAGAGGCAAAACACAAGAGATGGGGGAGATGACACTCTTAGGTAGAGCCAGGGTAGAGTCCCACACCCCCAAGCCTGGGCATGCCAGGTCCTTATGTCCAGACTCCCACCCAGCTGATGTTGCATCTCAGGGAGCAGAGCCAGGGGTTCAGCAGACAGGGGTGCCTGGGACCAAGGACACCCACACATGCTGGTTTTGCTGGCAAAACAGGACGATGGCTATGGCTCGCCAATGGACAACTACAGATTTTATCTGGAGTAGGACAGGAGGGTCCTGATGGGTGTCAGCAGCTGGTGATCAGCTTAAGACCTCACAGATATTGAGTGGTTTCTGTACGTATCATGACTAGTTGTCATGGACATCGAGTCTCCGCTTGGTCCTCCCGCCCCTTCCTACCTGTGTCTAGCACCCACATGGTCTCTCGGGTTCTCCAACGTTTCTCACGCTTCTTCACTCTTGGATTTCACCTGCCCCACTGGCTTTCTTTCTTTTCTCTAGCAGAGCTGAGAAAGCCCATTTTAGGTTATTTGAATTTATTTGTTCTTAAACAAGCAAAAACACGACAGTCAATCTTCTTTAAAACAATTTTATAAAATTATGTAATACGTTACACACATCAAAGTGTGTATGAAATGTGTATATGTAGTTTCAGAATTGTAACAAAACAAATACCTGTCGGGGCTGGCTCAACGGTTGGAATGCAGCCTGGTGACACCAAGATTTAGGGTTCGGATCCCCTTACCTGCGAGTCACCCAAAAAACCAACCAAACAAGCAAATACCCATGTACCC
The DNA here is from genome assembly GCF_000696425.1 of Galeopterus variegatus. NCBI lineage: Eukaryota > Metazoa > Chordata > Mammalia > Dermoptera > Cynocephalidae > Galeopterus > Galeopterus variegatus. The sequence continues at coordinate 312,417 of NW_007727236.1, forward strand.
CCTCTCGGGTTAACAAAGGTGACATTAATAGTCCCTAAGAAGCCCTTGTGACCCTCCCTTCCCCTTCCCCCAAAGTAACTCCCTCTTTGTAATTTGTGCAAACATTTCTTGGCTTTGATTAACA
>NW_007727236.1:313454-316126 GCF_000696425.1 Galeopterus variegatus
CTTCCCCCAAAGTAACTCCCTCTTTGTAATTTGTGCAAACATTTCTTGGCTTTGATTAACAGTTTCATTCTGAACAACATCTTGTTTGGTTTTGTCCATTTTTGAGTTTACGTGAAGGGAATCACACCATATACATTTTCTGTAACGTGCTTCTGCTCAACGTCACGTCTTTGAGATGACTGGTGCTGACGTGTAGCTGGGGTTCCTTTAGGGTGACCAGCTGCTCATGCTTGCCTGGGACTGAGGGTTTTCCCAGGACACAGGACACTCAGTGCTGAAAGTCGTGTTCATTCTCGTCGTTGTGGAGGGCTCTGTTGTATGAAACGGTCATGACAGAGTATGGATGTGTTGTCCCCCCCAGAGCTCATGTTGAAATATGATCCCCAGTGCAGCAGTGTTGGGAGGTGTTTGGGTCATGGGGGCGGGTGTCTCATGAGTAGATTCATACTCTCCCCTGTGGGGTGGGGAGGGTAGTGAGTGAGATCTCCCTCGATTCCCTGAGAGCTGGTTGTTTATAGGACCCTGGCACCTCCCCCCCCCTCTCTCCTGCTTCCTCTCGCCATGTGATCTCCTTGCACCTGCCGGCTGCCCGCCGCCTTCCACCATGAGTAGAAGCAGCCTGAGGCCCACACCAGATGCAGCTGTCCCACAATCGTGAGCCAAATAAACCTCTTTTTATAAACTACCCAGCCTCAGGTATTCTGTTATAGCAATATAAAAACCGACTAATACAGACTACGACTCATATATTCATGGACATTTGGACTGTTTATATTTGAGGGCTGTTTGGACAGTGCTGCTTAGAATATCCCTGAACGTGGAGCTGGATTGTTTATCACCAGGTTGGCAATTGCTGGATGGGCAGGTGGGCACACGCCGGACATTTCTAGATAGCAGCAAACTGTTTTCCTGGTGCTCGCAGAGATTCACCTCACCCCCAGCAGCACAAGAGCACCGCACCCTCCACATCTCCAGCAACACGGCGTTTTGTTCAATTTGTAGGTTTTTCTCATTCAGTGGGCAAGAAATGGGTCTCTATGATTTTCATTCGAAACCCCAAGGTTACTAACAAGGCTCGCTGGCCATTTAGATTTCCTTTCTGTCGAATGCCTGTGTCTTCCCCTCATTTTTCTGTCACACTGTTTCTTTACTGACTATTGGAGTCCTCTATACATTTTGGATATTAATCCCTTGTAGTCATGTGTTCATAAATAGCTCCTCTCAGTTTGTGACTTGTCATTTCATTTTTTTATGGAGCTTTTGCTGAGCAGGAATTCTTCATTTTCACATAATTGACTTTGTCTTTTCCTTTTTCTGTTTGTTTAAGGGGTTCCTTTTAACCCCAAAGTCAAGAAGACATTCTCCCATGTAGTTTTCTGGAAATTCCAGAGTTTTCCCTTTTGCATTTAAGTCTTCAGTTTACCTGGAGTTGACTTTCTTGTAGGGCGTGAGGCAGGGACCCAGCTTTACCTCATGACTTCCATGTGGGTCACCAATGATCACCACGTTTTTTTTTTTTTTTTTTTGTTTATTTTGACTAGTCCATTCATTTTCCGAGTTGCCAGAGATGCGTGGGTCTGTTTCTGGGCTCTCTCTGTTCTCAGTGACTTTCCTTCCGTACCTGGTGTCCATTTGGTAGCGTCCTCTGTAAACGTCATCTGGGTGGGAGGGGCGCCTGCTCCCTTGTGACCAAGGGCAAGCAGGAATGTCCAGGACTCTCTGTCCCCCGTGCAGATGGGGCTGAGGAGAGATGTGGGTACAGTGTGCTAAGGCAGGGCTGGGGTGTAGGCCTTGAAGGCTGTGGTAAGTGTCATGGTCTTCAACCAGGGGTTGTGATGGAGCTGTGGATGCCCTTCAGTCAGGCCATGTGGTAGGACAGATGTCGTTTATGCCTTACAGAGGCCACTCTGGCTGTTCTGTGGCGTGCAGTTTGGAGAGAGCCGAGCGATCTGTGTGCTGCCTCACAAGCAGAGACGGGCCAGCACGCTGATCTCTCCTTGCACGGTTTGTCCCTCCCTCCAGGCCTTTCACAGAGCCGCCCCTCTCACAGGTGTTACCGGGTGCCCGCCTCCCCAACTGGCCCTGGCTCCTTCAGGCCCTGCCTCGGGGCCTGTGTGCCTGCTGCCCCTCTGCCTGGAATGCTCCCAGCCCCCAGCCTGTGTGCCTTGCTCCTCGCCTCCTTTTGGTCTTAACTCAAAGCTCCCTTTTCTATGTTCTTTATTTCCTGGTGGCTGGATGGTACCGGGATTGGACCCTGGACCTGGTGGTGTCAGCACCACGCTTTAACCGATGCAGCTGACTGGCCAGCCCCCAAGCCTCCCTTTTTTGGTGTAAACCTCCCTGACTACCTTATTTAAAATCACAGCTCCCCACCCACAGCACCCCGCAAGTAACCTGCTCTTTCTCTCTCACCCCATTGAGCTTCAACACAGTGTAATGATGCACTATGTGGCTTGTTGTTTCCACCTTCCCCAAATGTGACTGCACGCCAGTGCCTGACACACGATGAGGTGCTCAACAGAGATGCACTGAGTGAGTGAGCGAGCGAGGGGAGGATCAGTGGGCCCAGTGCCCAGCACAGGGATGGACACAAAGCAGGCGCTGAGAGTATCGCGTTAGACAGTGTGGGGGTGCCAAGGCCAAGCTGCTCTCTCAACGTGATTTGGGGACCC